>NW_020455457.1:456099-470712 GCF_003342845.1 Nothoprocta perdicaria
GCTGGACTCTCTCCAGCAGCTCCACATGCCTCTTGTCCTGGGGAGCCCAGAACTGCACACAGTACTCCAGATGTGGCCTCACCAGGGCTGAGTAGAGGGGGATGATCACTTCCCTCGACCTGCTGGAGACGCTCTTCTTAATGCACCCCAGGATCCCGTTGGCCTTCTTGGCCACCAGGGCACACTGCTGCCTCGTGGTCATCTTGTCATCTACCATGACGCCCAGGTCCCTCTCTGTGGGGCTGCTCTCCAGCAGGTCAACGCCTAATCTGTACTGGTGTCCAGGGTTATTCCTCCCCAAGTGCAGCACCCTGCACTTGCCCTTGTTGAACTTCATGAGATTTCTCACCGCCCAGTCCTCCAGTCTGTCCAGGTCCCTCTGGATGGCAACATAGCCCTCAGGGCTATCAGCTACTYCTCCCAGTTTGGTATCATCAGCAAACTTGCKGAGGGAGCACTCCAGCCCTTCATCCAGGTCGTTAATGAATAAGTTGAATAGGACCGGACCAAGGACAGACCCCCGGGGGGACACCGCTAACTACAGGTCTCCAATTGGACTCTGTGCCACTGACTACCACTCTCTGCACCCTGCCACTGAGCCAATTCCTAATCCACCTCCCCGTGCACTCATCTATCCCACACCTTTRGAGCTTGCCCAGGAGGATGCTGTGAGGGATGGTGTCAAAAGCCTTGCTCAAGTCCAGATAGACCACATCCACCGCTCTGCCCTCATCTATCCAGCTAGTCACTCCTGCATAGAAGGCGATCAGGTTAGTCAAGCAKGATTTCCCCYTGGTGAATCCATGCTGGCTACTCCTGAGCACCTTCTTCTCCTCCAYRTGTCYGGAGWCAGCAGCCRGGATGAGCTGTTYCATCMCTTTTCCGGGGATGGAGGTGAGGCTCACTGGCCTGTAGTTGCCCGGGTCCTCCTTCTTGCCCTTTTTTGAAGACCGGAGTGACGTTGGCTTTCTTCCARTCCTCTGGCACCTCCCCTGTTCTCCAGGACCTTCCAAAGATGATGGCGAGCGGCTTGGCTAGGACATCTGCCAGTTCCCACAACACCCTGGGRTGCATCCCATCAGGGCCCATGGATTTGTGGGTGTCGAGTTTCCTTAGGTTCTCTCTGACCCACTCATCCTCTACCCAGGGCACGCCTTCCTCTCTCCAGCTCCCTTGCTGTGTCCCTAGGGCCAGGGATTCTAGAGGGCTGCCCCTGACAAACACCGAGGCAAAGGCAGCATTCAGCAGCTCTGCTTTCTCCGTGTTTTTCATAACCAGGGTACCCACCCCATTCACTAGTGGACCCATGCTTTCCCTGACCTTCCTTTTGTTGTTAATATATTTGAAGAAGCTCTTAATCATCTTAAAAACAGTAATTATTCATTTAAAGAAATCAATATTTTCTGATATATAAATATTTATTTGAAAAAAAATCCAGTTCATTCTTTGTGTTCTAATCAGAAGAGGCACCTTTTGTATCTCACTCATTCTCTAATGTTCTAATTCAAGTGGTGCATCTAGTCATCGACTCTCCTTGGGGTCCCTCGAGCACGTCATTTGGCAGAATGTTGCATATCTTTGTACTACTCTAGTAGCTCCTAGCAATAACCACAGAACATGAGATTACTTATATTAGTACTGTATGCTGCAAAACAAAAAGCTTTGTGGTGATCTACAAGCTGTTTGTTTTCCAAGTATCAGTTAAAAGGCTGGAAGTGCATAGTAAGGATGCAATGGGTAGGAAGCTACTTATATAAAGGTATATACTTAAATACTTGCTTACTATTGATATGGTCATGTTGAGTGCAGACTAGACAGWGCATGAGCTGTTCCTGCCAAACAGGTTAATGCAGATCAAGAACATGTAGGGTAGGTAGTATCCTATAGATTTATTTGGCCAAGCTGAAATCAGAAAACACTTGGGTGTTGTAGCTGTTGGTGAAGGAAGGCAAAATATGTTGTCAGACCACTGATTATTCATCATATATCRTCCTATATAATGAGTCTTTCAGTAATTAATCATAGAGCTGATGGAAAAAGCATTGTGTACTTGCTTTTTAAAATTTGTTCCTTGTAATGAATATGTRTTTTTCCCCTCTCTCTTCTTTCTCTCATTTTTTTTTTCTTTTAGGTTAGAGTTATGTATGCTGCTGGAGAACGAGCATATCTTTGAATCAGAGACTAACCATGAGTTTTTTTCCTCTTCACACTCTCTCTCTTACCAGAAGGTAGTTTCTTTGCTTTCAGTTCTTTCCTTGTTTTATCAATTTGCACACTTCGTGATCTAGAATGACTTCTCCATGAATAAAGATGTGCTGTAATATGTGGGGCTGAGATAAAAAAAAAGAATGGTCAGGTACAATGTAAATTAAAGGAGGGCCAGAGACCTGCCAGGAACAGCTGTCACAAACTGCAGTGGCACTCAGAGTCTGTGAGTTGCACAAGACTGGTGGCAAAGAATTTCTTTGCTTAAATAAGCTGTTACAATCACACTCTCTCAACTCTGTGGATAGAGGAATTATAATATTTAATTCTGTATGGGATAACACCTCTGTGAATGATKAATATTTGTAAAAGCTTTCAAACCTGAAAAACATAGCATTCTTGTGTTTGATAGATGAATAAAGGATTTTTAGAAATAGTAAACATGAAGTGTGGTAAAAGAAAATCATGTGTTATCAAAGCAATTCTGCTAATGGAATTTTGAGCAATTTATTTAGGCACAACTGGAAAGCCATCCTAGATTACTGAGTCTGCACAAGGAAAKTTTAGTGGCAAAACTATGTTAAGAAGGAGCAGGGCCTAATTAGGTATGGGAAGAGGTGCCAGAATACAAACACATATTCTTGTGGAAGGCTCAGTGGATGCTTGATGGCAATTTTGTTGTATTTTTTCTGCACTGTTCCATCATATAATTATTGCTTAGTAGTAACAGTGTGAAAAATCTCACCCTGAGCAAATATAGCTTACATTGCTGCAATGTGGATTTAAGATAAAGTTGTACYAAAAAAAATTGTAAATAAAGATAGTTATATTATAGAGAGGTAGTTTAAGCCTTTCTGATAAAAGAATTTATATAGTTGGGAAAGCTCTGTTAGTGTAGCTCTCCTAGAAACTTTTTCTTACAGTCAAACTCTAAAGTTTTTGGACATTGGGTTGTAATGTGCAGCACAGAAGGAAAGAGAAATGGCTTTTTGCCTGTTCCAGATAACAGTGGAGAAGCTGCCCAATCCGYCGCGTCTAACCATTTTGCTGAGTCGCTACACTACAGATCCCCGGTATCAGCAACTCTTCATCAATCTGGTAAGACTGAAGCCAACTCTAAAAACAAACATTTCCTCTGTGAACAATGTGTTTGTTATATTTTCTCATTTGTTTATGATGGCTGTGTCAGCCACACTGATTTACATAAACACTGCCAATCCCGGGACGTTACATTCTCAACAAAAGTAGCTGAGTACAAACAGCATTCCGAAGTTTTAATTCATATCGTATAAACATAACAGATGTTGATAAAATGAGCCAAAAAGAAAATACAACAAAGGAGACCATTTCAAGGGGGCTTTTGATTAAAATACATTCCAGATTGACAAAATGATACAATGTTAATGGAATAGATCATTTAAATGTCATTATTTGGCTCTTATAGTCCTATAAAGCAAATATAAAGAAATGCTTTTGAGTTTTCAGTCTCCATTATGGTGCAAGGCCTATACATCAACTCACAAATAAAGCTGTATTTCTTCCTCCTTCCCTTCCCCTCCTCCCCATGCCCCCGCTATGACATTGCCACATTTATTTCCTAAATACTGTACTAAAATACTGAGTCTAAAAGCAATAATATATTTGGGATACTGAACAAGCCTTAATGTAAATACGTTATATACAAAATACATGTAGATTCTGCCTCAGTGAATTTCCAGTCTACAGCATTGAACCTGGCCTTATGAGCACACTGGGAAAACCAGAAGAGAGAGCCTAATTTGCAGGAGTTTTATTTAAGAAAAATAGAAAATCTGCTTCTGTTCACTACTTATTTTATAATGAAAATGGAACTGAGTTTGAGATCCATCTAATGTGGATTCCTAGTTTAGAGAACAGCTGAGACTAGAGGAAGGTTGCAAACACATAATGCTCCTAATACCCATTATTTAGCATATCTTTATTGTCTCCTTTTAATAGATGGGGAGCCTGAGATGGAGAGAGGACACACAGTTTACATAAAGTCTAGAGGGGGTCATACATAGGAGTATAATCCAGCTCTTAAATAACTATATCTAGTTATCAAGYGCTCAAGCTTCTTGAGCTACATTGCTCAAGCTGCTGAGGAAGGACAAGTTGGGGACAACCTACTCCACAGTTGTGTGTCCTGCTGATACCTRAATTTTTGGTAGCTGGCATAGTCCCTGGAGCACAAAACTCAGTATTCCTTCCAGCATCCAACATACTGTTATTATCACTCTGAAAACTCTGTTGTTAAACCTGCTTTTCTGATAGCCATATAAATATATACTGTAAAGTTCTTGGTCTTGATGATTTCCTGTGATAGTGAGTTCCATATCAAATTTATATGTGTTATAGAAATAGCATACCTTTTTAKCTTGTTTTTAACCACTTTATATCTTTAAATGTCTCCTTGGTCCTGCTATGAAAGAGGGAGAACAGATGTGTCCCTCTATCGCATACATTTATTTATATTATTTTATCATGTCTTCGTTTCATATTTTTCCTTTGGCTGGGAGGGCATACATATTGGAAACATAATACACCTTTGCGGACAGACCTTAACCAGGTCATAAKTAAGACGCTGTACAATTAAGTAAAAAGTGGAAACTTAGTGAACACCTATGTAAGCTATAAAGAGCAGTCTGGAAAACAATAAAATGAGCTTTAGCTCTGTTCATATGAAGAAACAGCTATAGCGCTCATTGTGTTCAGTGAACAGAATGTAGTACTTGCAGACCCTCTTCTTTGCCGAGCTATGTGATTGTTTTCTTTGTCCTCTTCCTTGCTCTCTSTGTCTCTATGTGAACCGACTTTTATAAGCATTTACTGCAGAATCTTACAGGATGTCATAAATGGTTGTGTAATGAGATAGCAGCTATAAAATATCTTAAGACTTAATAAATATTGGGGTCATTGACTATTTCCAAATAAGAACTCAGACTGTATCAATGGAGCTCAGCTTTGCTTTTCTAGCCTGTGAGATTTGGATACATTCCAGTCATAATAGTTTATTTAGAGTGAACCTGATGGTTTAGCAAAAAAAGAAAGTGTTTTTATACTATGGTATTTCCTGATGTTTTAGGTATAATTGGGGATGGAGAACAGGGGGAGAAGAATGGATGTTCTTACTGACTCCTGTGCCTCCAACCTCTCTCTCTGCAGGCTTCCTCCTCTCCCTCCTGTCCCCATCCCTTTGGCAGAAGTGCACTCATGTTTTTGTCCCCTCCCTATGTCCTCTCTCTTTGTCTTATAGGAGCCATACATAAACAAATCAGCCATGTCGGTCCAAGCTCATTTCTCACTGCAACGCACCTACGTCATCTTTCGCACSCTGGGGCTTCGCCACCTGACTGTTGTTGACCCACAGAACCGAGTGGTTGGGATAATCACCAGGAAGGATCTCATGCCTCTTCCGCTGGAGGAGAGGCTCAGGCTCCAGCTGGCACCACAAAGCCCTGACACGGGCAAGCAGCCCACGGATTAGAGAAGGAGATCAGGCCAGTGGATGTGTTCTTTGGCTTCATTGCTTCTTTGTGAGCCCTTGTTCTTCTTCAGGAAAAAAATAATCAAAGCTTTTCCACTTTTCTGAAAAAGAGATGCTTAAAAGCTGTTGTATGTAGATGTGTGGGATTGCAGCCCAGAGCTATGTCTCCTCATCTGTTTGGTGATTGCAAAATCCATTGATTTAAATGCTTGTAAGAAAAATTGGGAATTTATGTGTTTATCCATCATGAAAGATGCACATAAAATCAGATGTGAAGGATGAACGTCAAGAATGTTTTTGTCGCACTGTGGCTATACCTCACAATGAAAGAATGTCAGGAACCTTAGCAATAAAGTTCTGCTGGCACAACCTTTTAGTGAGGATTACATTAACCTTTGAGTACGTAACTGGCTGTTGAAAAAGAAAACGTTGCCATATCAGCGTTTTTATGCTGAAATCTGTTTGTTTAACTAGGAGGAAATACAGCCTTGAAAGATGGGTAGGCCACTGAAAAGATGGGACAGGGCTTTCCAGCTGGCCTATGTGTATTAGAAACTGAAAGAGAAAATTGTCTGCAAGCAAAAGATACAGAGCGTGGGGCTTCTGCCAAATAAACATCATACTTGACAGTAACAAAAACTTGACATGTCTTTCTGATGCTTCTGTTTCTTTTAATGTCTGCAGCTCCTAGAATAAGGCTCTCTTTCCCTCAGCCTACCTGATATATTACTATTTTTAGTGAGGTTCATGTGCAGTAAGGTAAAGGGCAAATCAAGTAATAAAGGAAGCAGCATGGCAGATGTGGGAGTAGTTTTTATGTATATAGCAGCACATTTAGAAAACAGTCAGAAAGTAAATAATTCTGCATGGCTTTGGAGACATAGACTGCTTGAAAGCTTGGAACTACTCTGATTGTTGGTTGTTAATAAATGAATGAGTACAACTTCTTGGATAAAGAGTCAGTTAGATCTCCTTGACTATGTAATTGATGATTAATTTTTTTCTGTGGAATACCAGAGGGATTTCCACAGATTTGGATATTAAAACCTCACATGAACAAAGCACTCCACCACTATTAATGTTGTTATAATGAATACCAAGGAAAACTCGTAATAATTTACTGGTTATAAAAACTTGCCAAAATTCTTGAAAATGAATTTCTGGTATTTGAATCACGCAGCTTTAAGTCTCCTACAAATCAAAGATTTGTTGGATTTTTTCCTATTTTCCCTGCTGGATCTCATCTTTATTAACAATAATGTTTCTTTTGTAGCACCACAGAGAATGCAAAGCCCTTTTAAACTCATGTGTCCAAGGCAATGCAAATAGCTGGCAGCTCAGAAGTTTATACACAGGTAAATGCCAAAGGCCATTTAAATTTGTCATATGCAGGATGAGAAATGTCCTGTAGGTTATCCAAGCAGGAGACATTGAAGTGATTTTTTTTTTATTTATTTCCTGTTTATTAAAATTTTATTCATTAGAACACTAATAAGGTCTCTGTCACTGCTGACCTATGCCTCACCTATCTGAAGACTGCAAAGTTTTGCTCAAAAGAATTAGGGTTAGATCAGTCCAGAGATACTGACTTCTTCTGTACTAGCAGAACAAGACATCTAGTTTAGCACTCTCTCTCCTACCACTTGCCCTGAAAGGCAGCAAGAATCTGTTTTTCTCGTGATGAACTGAATCTGAAATAAGCTTGCTGTGAATTTGTGTTTTTGGTTCAAAGCCCACTGCTGATTTCCTTTTTCTTGATTTCTTGCGTACACAAAGTATCACCCTATGAAGACCTGGGTAATGTAAAACTTCTTTTTGCTGACAGCATCTGTGGCTAAATGCCTCAGTATGAATTGCAGTTGTGGTGTACTCTGCAGAGTATGAGGGCTGGAGGCAGAGCCAGGATATCAATGTGACTCATTACGTGGCTTTGAACAGGTCATCTAAGTTCTTGATATCTCATTTATTCTGCCTTTAAAATTAGATGAATGAAATCAATTCACCATAGGTGCCAGGAAAATAGGTGTGCAAGACGTTATAGGAATATAAACTGTTTATAGTAATACTTTGTAGAGGCCAGTGATAAAATGTGAGGTGATCTTTTTTCCCTTCTCTTGGTGACCAGTGTAATATCGAAGAAAAAGTTAATGCCGTTTACATGAAAATTCTGAAAACTGTGTGGTCAGCTTGGCACAAGAAAGCATGCTACATTTTTCCTTACATTATATCTAGTTTCATATATATTCACATATACAAACATACACAAGTACATGAACACATGAAAAACAGAATTCTGCCCAAGATTTCCTGAAATAAGTAGCTCCCTTATATTTTGGACACAGATGACAAATCTGTCTTATCACTGGCTGTAACAGCATGATTAACTTTCAAAGTGAAAATATGAAATTTGTGTGTAGCTTTTCATCAATACATGATTTTCAGGATCCCTGTATATAACAGGTCTCTCAAGAATGGCAGTAACAAGTAGATACATTGTTTGACTCTTTGGCACAACCTATTTTTGTTTCTCTTCACAGATATTTATAGCGTGTAGCAAATTTGCTATTTCATCATGATTTGAGACTCACTAGACATTTAGAGCAAAGATGTTAGTTTTAAATGAAGTGCAAACTGTTAATGAATTTTCGCAGTTTGTGAATGCAAATTACTGGGAAAGGGAAAAAAAGGTTTAAATAAAATCTAAGCAATTGTCATTGTGTTGGATTGTGCTATGTTTCTATACTTCTTTTATCTTGCTTTCCGTTATGATGGTGTTTTCCTAGCATTTCTTTTTTCCTCTTAAACCCAAATACATCTTAAAATTCAGGCAAACTGAACTTTAGATCTAGGATTGGAGTGATGCAAAATTCCTCTCATCCAATTAAAAAAGAAGTTCACTGTAGAAAAATAGTTTGTCCTTTGCATATCCCTGTGAATGAATATCAGCTATTAGAAGAAGGGTTCTTTTTATCAGATGTAGCTTTACATTATGGTTTTTCAGGTGTCCTATAATGGACACCATACATATTCTTCTGCTAATATATACACATTAGTGGTGTTTTTCTTATTGTGTGATACTTATATACTTTAGAATTGCCTACTGTTCTTGAACTGCCCAGTTTATCATGCTGTAGAATCTTTTAATATTTCCTTGCTTTCTATTTGTTTCTTGGTAATATTTTTAAATGTAATGTTGTCCTCCTTTAATTGCTGACCATGTGCAAAGAAGGCTGAAGGAGGGAAGACAGATAAAGAAATGCTTAGTACATTTTACATAAAAATGATTACTTTAAGTACTTATAAGTCTAGGACTGATAGAGATAGCAGTAACAGGAATGGTCTATCTCTTCAGAAACCATTGAACTAAAAATCCAAAAGGGATGCCAGCCTCTGTAGTCGTATTTTTAAGTAGTAGAGCCTGGCTCTTTCACTAGCAAGGAAGTGCTCTAAAAGGTTACTGTTGTCTCTGCTTCCCATTTTCACATGGCTTCACTAGCAGAGCTGTCAGTGTATCTCTGGTGATCATGAAATCACTTAACGAAATGAAGTGTAACAAGCTCTCTCCTAAACTAGTGGTTAATTAAGTGTGACCATCAAGTGAGGGGAAACATGGCAGTATACAAGGGAATGCCTGTTCTTCCTGAAAGGCACTATTAAAGTAAAGAGGAAATATGTGATCAGCACAGTTGTCTGGCTGTCTAACCACTGGGAGGCGTGGGAATGCCAATATCAGGGTTCAAACGCGAGGAGCTGCTGCTGCTCCTTGCGGAGGTACTGAATGAACCAGAATAACTGGTCGTGTGTCTGCAGTCAATGCTCAGTGCACTTGCAGGGGGGCAGCGCACAGAAAGGGCTCACTGACTTGCAGTAACTCACTGAGCAGGCGAATCTTGTTTATCTGAGGGTCACAGAGTCTGTGCAAAGGCTTGACCTGTGGGCCCTGAGGCCTCTCCCCTCTCCTTGCCAGGCCAGAAGCTGTGAGGAATTACTTGCCTCTGTGTAGTTTATTTTGAAGAGGATACAGAGAAGAATGTACGGTTTTGTGCCACATCTGTCTGCAAAGAGCTCTGTAAATCTGAGGCCTSGTGGTTTCTGCTAAGTTGTTGCTGTAATCACCCTGGTTGCATATRGTGGAGATGAGATTCAGGAAGTGAGTCTGTGACAAATCTAAAAGGAGAATCTAGGACTTCTGACTTCCAGTTCTCCTTGCCATGAATCTTTCTTATAAAGKCTAGCACCAAAGGAAGACATCACAAATGCACTGAAGATGTATGTTGCATGAGTAGACCTCTCTCATTTTGTCTGCTTTGACACATGAGAGAAGTGTGCCTAGTTGTGAGGTGGGGCTGTCCCTTCTCTTTAGGGCACAGTCATGCAACAGAGAGGGCTGTGAAGTTAGATTGTACTTAGGCAGGAGGACTAAATAAGGATATATGTTACTATTTAGAAAGACAATGAAAAAAAAAGTGTTTTGAGCTTCATAGCTTCATTCAATYATATGACTACCACTGGAAGAAACCTTCTCAGTTGTTGGGAAGTAAGCCACGGATAGGACAAGTGMGTAAGTTAAGGGTTGAGAGCAAAGCACAGAGGAATAGAGGGGCTTAATGTTAAGGGACTTAAAAGTGTTAAGGGACCTAAAACTGAGTTAGACTTTTGAATCTAGGCAGCTGTTTCATGAATGATGAAATAATTTAGGTTGTTAGAGACCTCTGGGGGTCATCCAGTCCAGTCCCCTGCTCAGTCCTCCCCTTCCCCCTTCCTCTCCTTCTAGACTTGTGCAGGGTGCCACGCTAATCTCTATATTATTCCAATTTTAGTGTGTCTCCTGCTGACAGGAGCATGAGTTTCATCAGAAGATAAAAAGGGTTTGTAAACGATTTCTGCTGCCTCCCTCATGATCCACTGTGTTACATTATCCTTATGTTCTTGTCTTTACCTCAGTCCACAATTTTCAGTGGCTTCCTGCATTGCAACAAAGTCTTCACGATCCCCTCCAGCACCCCAGGAGAAGCCTTTGCATCAGCGTGGATACTTGACTGTGTGTCCTCTGCTGTTTTCACAACTGCCCTGACTGCTGGTGCTGTGGACTCCTCCTCGTGCATTTCTCCACACTCCATCTCTGACCCGCTCTGCACTCCAGAAATTTTTTTCCCTGAAATGTTGCTCAATTGCTCTTGGAAAAGCACTGTTTCCTTCTCCTCCTGCCCCCTGACTGAGTGCAGCAGCATTGTTCTTTGCTGTCTCTTGAAAAGAACATAATGCCTATTAGCACAGAGTAACTGCAAATGAAGAAATTAAAATTATACACTCGATGTGTTAACAGAAACATTCACAACATTGTTCTGAGAAGTTATTCATTAGGGTCTGGCCATGATTTTGAAAACTACTCAGGATGGCTTTGCAATGGGCGAAGTTAAGGTGCTGTGTGTGAGGCTTTGGGGCTTGGATATCTTTTGCACAGCGCTCTTCACACATTTGAGTTAYGGCATCCAGCTCTTCTGACAGCAGGACTTGGGTGGGCTGATGGTTGCTGGATACTGTAATGGGAGCAGGCTGGCAGGGTACAGAATGATAAACTCACTTGTCAACAGTCTCTCTGGCTTTCTCAACAGGCTGTGTTTCTTTACCTCTTCATCTTTTTCCTCATGTAGTCCTCAGTAATTTCTCTGGGGTGGGTTAATTGATCTTGTAGTTGTTTGCTATTGCAGTACTTACCTCTGCCTGACATGGAACACCTCTAAGCCAGGCAAACTATTTTTATGTCTATTATCCCCTACTTGGTTCTGTTGCTTCTCTCAGCTGAAAAGAATTCTCCTCAAATTGTTTGCATGTTGGTGGCAATGAAGATGGAAGACCAAAGAAAATAAAGAGGAGATCCACAGTAAATGTTGAAAATGGGGTCCTTCCAGCATGTGGAATGGAAAATAGGCAGCAAGCACCACAAGGTAGCTAGGAAAATAAAAGTATGGGCAAGCCAGATCTCCAGGGACACTAAGGAATGAGAGCTGGAGGAAGAGCTTAGACAACACCTCAGAAAGGAGTAGACTTAAGGCGGCATGTACAGTGGGACACTGTCCCTTCAAAGCTGAGATGGCTCAAAATGTCTCAGCAGTATGGGCTTGCAATTGTAGTCTTTAAGATGGAGAGAATAATTTATGTTGTCAGTAATGCTGTGGCACTGGCAGGACTGCTGCTCCATTCCAGCTTRGGATGCACAGACTGAGCAGTTGTCTGGACCAGTAAAAACACTGTGTCTTGCCTCGCTCTCTGCCCTCCRCTGTGGAGAACCGGCTCTCAGGCTGGCTGGGGCAGCGCGGCGCAATCAGCTCAGATGGCGGAGCTGTGAGGAGCAGGGAGGCCACGACAGAGCCATGGCAATGTTTAGGGTGCCACATATGTATGCTTTGTCCTRAAACAGCACTGGCTGTTTTGGACAACTTGGGTTATATACAGAGTTGTGAGCATCTACTTGGACTAATCTGCAGTGTGCTCAACGGTTCAGGGTCCCTGGGTGTCAGACCTGGGCGTAGCTTAAGGACTCCGTAGGGCAGTTGTGCACCTGCATTTCCTTCTTGCGAGAACCAAGGTATTGTGCAAGGAGGGTGTTCACTCAGGTTTGTCAYGGCGTGAAGTGGAGATATTGTTAAGATACGTGCTTGGATCAGGMTGCTAAGAAATACTCATGGGAATTGCCAGTCAGACAGGGCCGTAATGCTCCATCAATTCATAGATTATTTGCAGCCACTCTCTCTGACATCGTCAGCATTTGATGTTTCTTACTCTTGCAACATCTTTTGATTTATTRCTTTTCAACAGCTGTACTAACAGCATCTTTCCACAATTAATTTTACTTGGTTATTTCCTCTATTTCTGCTTTTCACTTTCTTTAAGTTTGTTTGGCATTATTTCTTCACCTTTTAATGATTGCACTTTCCTCATTGCTTTGCATGGGAATTCTTTTGTTTGTAGAAATTCAGGAAATTTTGCTTACTTTACCTCACAGTCTACTGTTGGCATAAAAAATGACTCACTGTTGGTCATTCCTTGCTTATTCTGGTCACAGAGGAATTTTCCAGACTTGTGCCATGCCTTGAGTACTCCTGTTTTTACTTCTAATTAGCATCAGAGGGCTCTGAATTTCTATTCCTTTGCACTGCAGGTGTGTTCAGATGCATTGCCTTTTGTGGCCATTTCTCTGCTAATTTCCCATTCTAATGCAAATCTACACAGATGCCATCTAAATGGGCTCAAAATAGATTTCCTTAAGGCTATCAGAGACAGGATTGCAGCCTGACTTAGGTAAAATTTCATCTAAGTGAATTTCACCTATTTCATTACAGTTCTGTATACTTCAGTGAACTTGAATAACTGTGTAAAAGGTCTCTGCAGAAAAATGTAGCAGATCAGGGGTTATGTGTAATTTTCCCTGGTGATTTATGTATTTTAAGATTAGATCTAGCATTTTGAGAAATGCTGTTTGAAGCTGTTAATTAGGATTGCCACAACAAACTAAAACATRCAGATAGCTAATTGGTTAAGATTGTAGCAAAAAGATACTGACCTGTCCCTGTCAAATATCTTGGGGTATGCATTTGTTTAGATCTGTTCTTCTATTTTCTTGGAGTAGAGAGTGGATTAAAGAATGAATCATATCAATGAGATAGTGAGGGTTACTTTTTTGTCATCTGGGAGTAGCATTCCTATCTTAAATCTTTTAATGTTAATGGGAGGATATAYATATATATWTTTTAYTAAATATTTCTGTATTASTTCTACTTGTATTTCTGACAGAACATTGTCAGGTAAGTTTTCAGTTTTTTTCATGAGTGAAACCCATTAGAAACCTCTTCAGAGCATCTCAGCATCTATATGCACACAGCAGCTTAATAAACTCTCACAATCCGTACAGTTACTGGCAAACCTCGTTCATTTTATGAATAATTTTAGTTGAATCTTAATAGGAAAAAATGTTCATATGAACAGCATGAGCAACAAATTTCCAGACAGAAACATGGAGGAGGGAGAGTATGTATAGACATAGTCTGTGGGGGCCTGTGACTTCACCACATTTCACACGATAAGAGGGTTCACTTCAGGAGCTGGTAACTGGATAAAGACTTGAAAGACCAGGCTGCAGGAAGTGGGGATGGTGATTCAACACATGGCTGTCTTCCCTCCGAGTCATCGTTGAACCGGTGCCCTGATGTGATCATCAGTGGGAATTGGATTAGAAGAGATGCTGTTTCTTGGGATGAGATTTGAAACTTGGGTCGTGACCACTTGATGTCATTAAGCGTTACGTGCCATTTCTGTGTGAGAGCATGGATTTCAGGTTCTGCATGTGGGCTCACTTCCAGCTTGGTTACTTCTATGTTGCAATCTAGCCTCTCTTCACTGCTTTGCCGGCATGCACTGTTTCTCTCTTCTGCCGCTACTTTGTGCCACATGGAGCTGTGGACTGCGCTAGTCCTCTGCCTGGCTTCAATGGCACATTTTGTGYCATTGCTGCTTCTACATAGTACTTAATCCAGAACTTTCAGAGAGCTTCTAAATTACTGAAATTAGAAATAACGCTATATATATATTTTCTTTTCTTTCTATAAGTAGCATTTGATCTTCTTACCAGAAAAAAAAAAAATATTATTTGGCAACAGGGTAATTATATATTCAAAGATGGTACATATTGTACTTAACAGAGCAGACACCTGCCAACCTGGCCTTAGCGAGGCATCCGCACAGGTTTACAGCTAGGAAAAGCCTCCTTGTGAAACACTCCTTTACTGCTTTTGACGAGAGGAAAYGTCAGGATGAAGATTTAAGCAGTAAAGTGACACTTTGTGATCTGAAAACAGCAGAGACGGCACCCGGGGTAGAAACGCAGATCGAGCGACCATCTGTCT
>NW_020455457.1:471322-490809 GCF_003342845.1 Nothoprocta perdicaria
CCCACCCTTCGCCCCAGTTGAAAGGGCGGTTTATCCTCGCGGTGTTTTCCTGAAGGAGCAGCTTGTTATTTTTCTCCTTTGAAGGCTCCCCCCACACAAGTCCGTGGCCGGGGTGGCAGCGTTTGCAGGCGCTGCGTGGGCCGGGGGCTCCCTGGGGACCGCYGGTGGCRGCAGGGCCCTGCTGCCACAGCCTGTCCCCCTGCACGGGGGCAGCGGGGCCCGTACAGGGAAGGGAAGGCCTGGGCATGGCGGGAAGCAGGTCCGAGGTCCCTTAGCCCCACAGGATGGGATTGGGATCAGCTCCCGTGGTGCCTGAGCTATGGTGATGGGGCAGAGCTAAGGCCGGGAAGGGCAGTCAGAATGTGGGTTGCGGTCCATGGCCGGACAGGCCACTGCTGTGGCCCTGCTGCAGCAGGGAGTGATGGTTCCAAGCYCAAATGGTGTCCTGGTGTCATGGGCAAGGTGTCCATGGTGTCCCTGTGCGAGGCTGCTCGGGGACACCCAAGTCCTGCGAGTGCTCTCGTGGCCCTGACACCGGCACAGGCTCACTGACCTGCACGGGAGTCAACCTCACGTTTACAGAGGGGTAGCTGCGACATGACAAAAACACCAGTGACTGAAACCTAGTGCTCTTCTCAGTAGGAGACATCTCAGATGCCCATTTTTAAAGACATACAGGCAATGAACAACATGCAGATTGATTAAAGTCTTTTGGCTATTATATTTCAGTAGCAACRGCCTGTGTTGCCCTTTTAAAGTGTCATGTGCTGGTTTTTCCACATGGAGCATTCTCCTTAAAACAACAGATGCCTTTGCTTGTGTGGTTTTCTGGAGTAAAATCATCTGAAGTTTGTGCTGTAGCTGAGTGTGTGCATTCACCGGGGAAAAAAATCAAGAGCAACCAGTCCTCATGCTAAGCCTGGCTCTCAGGGCCAAGGCCGCTGAGAGATTTGGGATTATTCACATTTCTAAGCCAGTCTGCAAGATAAAATTGTTCTGGAGGCTAAAGCAGTATAAAAAAAATAATGTGTAGTTTTTCTCAAAGAATACTTGGTATTACTTAAAAATTGCCTACAATTGTTAATGTAATGTCTGTATGAAATGCTGTACTGCCTGGATTTGTGTATTTGCAAACACAGCAGATAGCGGAGGTTTAAGCACTTCCAGCAGGACATCTTGGCTGCAACCTGGAGTGACCCCGTGAATGATAAGGGGGGTTGAACAGTATCAAACTTGGAAACTTTCTCCTCTTATCTGTGGTGATTTAACCCAGCAAAACTGCATGGATTCTGCGCTGAGATTGCCACGTAGTTCCATCTGTAATATAAATAAACATCTGTCTGCTGACTAGTGGCTCTGAAACCACCATTTCATTTTGTACAGGCTACGAAACAGCTGCCACATGGGAATCACAGGTCCAATGTCCTAGATGCAGGAGGTTCTGAATGCCTTTATCCTTGTGTGACTTGCCTGTTTTTGGACTGGATCCTTCTCTTCTCTGTGTTTTCAGTCTCCTATTTGGCTCTTAACTAACCCCCAAGRGTGTGCTGGACATTGTCCTCTTACAGAGCTTGAGTGGATTAGACAGGAGCATTGAGTTCATTATTCTGGTGCAACTTGTTACCCATATTTTTACCACTAAAGCTCCACTGAGTTCTTTTATGCATCTCCCCCCTGTTAGTGTCTCATCTCTAAGAGACTCCCTTACAGTAGCTTTGACAGATGTGTTGTGCCGTGCAAGGTTGTGTGCTAGAAGGATCAAACGAGGAGAAGAGGATTCCTATGATAACATTGGATGTTGTCATGCTCTTCACAACGTGCAAGAGAGAGMTGTGTTGAGCAGTCACTAGATTTTTTGAAGTCAAATGGGAGTTTGGCCCTGCAGGAGCTGACTGTGGCATGTATATGAAGGACCTCTGTGAGTTCATTCTGGAGTTAAAGAAGCAGCCCTGTTGAAGAGCTCATGCTGATGGGCAGGCTTCAAGACTTCTGAAATTTGGGGTTTGTTTGACCTTCTGGGAGTTATCATGAAGTTCTCTGTAGCTCATCCAGCATCTATGATATATCTTTTTTTAAGCTGAAGAGAGGAACTGATGGGCAGGTTCACTTATGACAGAGCTTCTCATTTTGCCTTGAGCCAGAGGTATTTTGAAAAACTTTTTTTTTCTCAATTTTCTGCTGATACTGGTTGAGTTCAGCGACTGGGGAAAAAAAGTAGAGAGAAAACACTGGTTGTATCGTGGTCTTGCCAACCTTTTCAGCCTCCAAGGAAGATTTCTTTTGGCAGAATGTTAAGCAATGTTTTTTGCTGAGGTTGTTTTGAAAGATTCTGTTTCCCAAACAGCGACCTATAAATACTTCACTTCCATACAGGTAAAATGCTTCTGCGTAGACATGGACTAAGTGACGAAAAATGAGCTTTTACCAAACCTGTGGAATGCATTTGAACTTTGCCAGGTGTTTGGCTGTAAGACTGTGAGGTCCCACTTTTAACAGCTCATATACTTTGCCAATAATATGTGAAGTGTTTCATTATCTTATATGCTGTAGCTGGCACACATCGGCTTGCAGACACACGGCATTGGCTTAGGTGATACTTGCTGATTTAAAATGTTCTTGTAGCCATGAAGTGATGTGTGGTGTATGATAAGACAAATGTATAGGGATGAAAGAGCTCATCTAGCAAATATATGTTCAAGTGTACGATAAGTGACACCATAAATTGTTAGGTAATATCAGTATTTTGATTTTTATATCCTCTTCTAAATGCCAGGAGTAAAAAATAAATACTCTCAACTCATCAAAGATGTATGAGTAGTCCTTGGGACAGATAAAGAGCTCATTTATTTAGAGGCTGCAAAATAACCTGGGCTTTTTAATGTAAGGATAAATTTTCTACAAATTGGAGATTAGTTTAGGTGGACCAGCTTACACAACCAACTGTACGTTTGCACAAATTCCCAGTATTCTGTGAAGACAAATTACAGATGGGTATTGAAATGGTTAGTGCTAGATTCTGCTTGTCTTAAAAGACTTTTTGTGTATTTTTATGCATTCTTTTTGTCCCGCTGTGTTTTCATCTTTCCAGAAAATAAAAACAAAAGGCTTGCAGCCTTGTGGCACCTTATATTTTTCATGTAAAACTCGTTGAGAGCGAAGCCTTTGCGCGTTGCTTTGCCGCAGTGTGCGCTTCATTCCGTGCACCCGCATGGCCGAGGTAGGGTCTGGAGCCGAGACGCGGCTGCCTCGTTCCCCCCACGGCTCCCCAGGCGTGGGAGCCGAGCGTGTCACAGGAGTGGAGGGATTTGCCGTGGTGCGGCCTGAYGCAGCCCGGGTGGTCCGGCCGAGTGGCCCTCCGGAGTCTGGAGAACGGGCAGGCGGGAGCTGCCCCGTGGACCTTGGTCCCCAGGCAGGCTCTGAAGCAGGGCCACCAAGGAGCCCCGGGGCTGCCCCCAGCCGCAGGCAGAGCTGCGGTGCCTCTCCAGATCTGAGCTGGAAAACAGGCGAGCCCACGTAGCAAAAAGCGTGGGGAAGGGCAAGCTAGACCTGGGCAGACTCTGTGCCAGTGCTTGGGACCTCCTTCCCATGCATTTTCTTTAGGGAGCTTGTGAAGTTCTTGGCAGGAACAAGAAAGTGTRTCATCTGTCACTATGACAAATTAATTTGTATTTGTAATAATTTTCCCCTTGAGGTGGTTCAGGAGCATCAAAAGTGATTTTAACTTTTTTTATTGTTATTTTCTTTTTTTGCTATTCTAGTACATTTTCTTTGCTTTAAGCTCTGACTGAATGAGCAGTTCAGAGATAGCCCCTTCTGTCAGCCCAGTCTCTTGGGGTAAATATTAGCCATCTGAGCAAGAAGCAATTAGACTAGCTGGAGAAGGAGGCAAGGTGGTGGGGTGCTCTGTCCTGCACTAGGCATTTGCATTCTCCATGCAGTGGATGGAGGGAAACCTTTCATGGAGATCCATAATGGTCAGCAGTCCGACTATACCGACGTAGGTATAGTTTACACCTATGCCAGGTATGGATCAGAAAAACAGGTGTAGATCCAAAAGATCTAAACAGGTATAGATTTAGGGAGCTCCTAGAGTGCCCTAATTATTAGCCTGCCTTTCTTTTGACTTTCCTTGTTCCTTGTTGGTCAGAAAGTAATTTAGTATTGTCTAGGTTTTGGTTATAATATGTCATGATTAGGATATTTATATAAGCTAAGGATAGCAGAAAAAAAATTTATGAGTACATTTCTGAATGGACTAACCCCAAATGCATCAGGATCAGTTACTAATGCCCTCTGAGCAGTGTGGTAAAAATAAACAAATCTGGGTTATATGGAAAGCCATTTAAATAGCCATTGGAAATACAAACAGAGATATATTTAGGTTATTATTAATGAGCTGGTACTTGATTTTGAGCTTCTGATCAATTGAGAGAAACGTTAGATTATTAGTTTCTATCAGTAATCACCTAAATGAAATTTCATTAAAATGCTCATGAAGACTGGGAAAGCCCTTAAGATAAATCTTGTGAAAATACGCAATCTGCATGAACTAAAACAGGAAACCTAGAATCCCAGCTGCCTTAAAACAGAAACCTGTACCATGAAGAGAAAGAAGTTACAGTTCAGGGATAATTTGAGACATAATTCAATATTCCTTCATCCTTCACTTTTTTTTTCTTTTTTTTTTTTTTTTTGAAAACATCAGCACATGGATTGGAAATGATAGGGCACATCTGTAGTTCAGTGCACATCATCTTAGACCTAGGAGCACAGAGTGAGAAAATAAATTTTTCCTATGTTGCATTTTAATCAGAATAAAATGACTGTTTTAAGAGTCGCACAGTGCTCGTAACAAGATATCCAGTGCTACTTCAGCAGAACTTGCATGTATTGTTAGAAAGAGGTATATGCTTAGAAAGGGAGCACTGACAGACTCATAGTCATGGTGATACTGTAAGTCCCTGCTATATAATGATTATCTTTTATATCATTCTTACAACCTTGGCACACATTGTGTATGCTCAAGAATTTAATTTCCTTAGGTTTRTGTTTTTACAGTCCTTAAAATCTGCCATATATCCAAGAATAAATCTAGGTAATTAAATAATTTTGTAAAGCTAAATATCTTGAGTGGGTAAAATTATTAGAAAGCCAAACATTTGCATCAGCATTTTATTTACAGTACTCTCTGTTCTCTCAGTATGCACTCACAGCTCCCCATTGTCACTAATGAGAATTACACATGTTGAGGCTGAGCAAAATTGTGGAGGTTTGCTTCCACAATTAGCAGATAATGAACAGATAAGTATAGAAATTAGATGTTTGTCTTAAAGAGAAGCCCTGTTTGTGATTCTTTTATCAGATAAATACCACGTTCTTACTTGGTATTATTTTTATTCCATCTGTAGTTTTTGGAAATAGTAATATGCTTTGTGGTGCCTTTTTTTTTAACTGAATCTACATGTTTACATGCAATATTCTTATATTCCAAGGAAACTTGGAAGTGCAGTCCATTTCCTTGGTGCAGCGAGCACTGCTGCGGTCGCAGTGGTGTTAATTCTTCCCAGTCTCTGATATGCTGGCCTAGCTCGCAGAAGCAATTCACAAGGAGCAGCAAAGCAGGACCACCTGCGTCGTGGGGAAATAACATCTGATAACCTCCCGATCCTGCAGTCTGCCCTCCTGCCTATGAAGAGCAATAGCAGCCTGGATTTGGGTTTATTTATGGATGGCTATTTTTGAAAAATAGTAAGTTGGAGAAATAAATCAGGACAGCTCTTACATGAGCATTTTACCTGCTTTGTTTGGTTCACTGCTGTAGCATGGCAGGTAGGAAAGGAAGTATACTTTGTGTTTTGCTGCTGAGAACAGGCTTAAGCTTACTTTGTTTATTATGGTACATTTCTGTGATTTCTCTACCTTATGCTTCTCATTCCAAACACATTCTACCACTTTTATTTTTTTTTCCTAAATCCATGGATTTTGAACTCATCAGTTCATACGTGTAAGTTTATCTTCTTTTTTTGTACCTTATATCTGTCTTGCAGTTCAGTTCCTATTTATTCCTTACTGTGGAGAGTGGAGATGGCCCTTACTTCGCAGATGATCTTCCTGAACCAAAATCCTTGGATATAGCACACTGGGACCATGCTGCCTGTTACAGAAGTTCATCTGAAATTGCTGATTGTTTTTCTGGTCAAAATCTGAATTCTTAAGCCAATTTTTTGTAATCTATCAAGGCCTCCTCTTTGTGTTTACTTTGTGTTTTTTTGGATCCTCTTCCTTCTCATCTGCCCATTTGGATGATGGTCAGAGTAGCATAGAAGACTGCAAACCCTGTACCTGACTTTCAGATTTGTGAAATCAGATAAATAATTATTAACWACCAACAGTTAACAGCAAAACAAGATGTCCATACTTTTGATATGGATTTAAGTCTTAGAATAATCTTTTGCTGAGCTATGCAACAAGCTGCTTTTGAATCATCTATCACTAATAAAGTTGACACACCCATGATTTATTTTTTTGGCCTTGATACCTGGAGGACTTAACTGAAGTTGCTGGAGGATTTGGGTGTGAGCCACATCTCACTGCATCATGGGACATGGGGACAGTATTTGCCTTAGGGAATCATGAGAAGATCAACACTGGCATCATCACTGTTCACTTCAATCCCACCATATTTCTCCTCTGGTTCTGTCCAGCTTCACACTTCTCCTTGATACAACAATAGGAAAACTCAGTCAGAATGCTCAGTGGTGGCCAGTGACAGGACAAGGGATAATGGGTGTAAATTGAAACCCAGGCAGTTCCATCTCCATGTGAGGAAGAGCTTCTTCCCTGTGAGGGTGACAGAGCCCTGGCACAGGCTGCCCAGGGAGGCTGTGGAGTCTCCTTCTCTGGAGGTCTCCAAACCTGCCTGGATGCYGCCCTGTGCCCCGTGCTCTGGGTGTCCSTGCTGGAGCAGGGGGTTGGACTAGATGGTCTCTAGAGGTCCCTTCCAACCTTGAACATTCTGTGATTCTGTGAGAACTCTGTGCAGAATGCCAAAAAAAGATTTAGTGATTGATGTGACTGATAACTATAGTTTTAATCGGCAGTGCCTTTTTAAATTAAATATCAAACTTCAGAAAATTTATAAGAGCTCTTCAGTATTTCAGAATTTCCAGGAAGAAAAATTATTTAAATATAGAATATATTTCTTAATATTTGTAACAGGCAAGGTACATAACTTCATTTTCTTAAGCATTGACTGGTTTCACAGGAAGCCAATCCAATTAAAAAAAAAAAAGTAGCCTCAAAATGTGATAAAAGCATCAAAATGCTTAAATGAAACTTTTCCCCTCTAAAACCTAGTTTGTAATTAGAAATTATTTTACAAATTGCCTCTCCAATCACCTACAGCTGTGGGATTCACAGGCTGTACTTGAAAAGTTTCATGATTGATGTGACTTTCTGTAATTTCCAAGAAAACACATAGCTCTTAGAGAAACAGTCTAGTGAGCAGCTTGCAATACTTGTGAAGCTGTTTCAATATCTCTTACTATGTAAAGTTATCCTAGACCATCAACAGGGAAAATCCTTGGAGTTTCTGACAGTCAATGTAATGCTTAATGTTTTATTTTAGTAGTTATAAGCTAGCAGTAAAATCAGTTTGCTAAGTGACACTTGATGCGCAAATCCTTAGTTTAAAGGTAGAATACTTTAATGACTTTAATGTTAATTTTTGTTAGAAACCAAAAAGAGAATGGAAAATGAAAAGTGGACACAATGTTCTGTTGAGAAGGGAACAGAAGTGTATTATCATGCAAATGTCATTCTATATTAGCCAGAACTCTATTAACAGTTACCTTAGGTTTCTCTTCTCTTTCTCATGGTTTCTAGGATTCGAAGAGTGAGGCCCAATTGTCCCCCTCCTGCCTGTGCAATAAAAAGTTAACAACATGGGCATTTTCAATGTCCTAAGGCAGTCCTTTTAAGTTAACAATTAACATGGGAGAGACACCCTGGCAGATACTGTTTCAGACTGTCTTTCTACAGACTCAGAGAACATTCTGGTTCATGTTTGGCAATTTCACACTCAGGACTGTTTCAGCCAAAAGGACTAGTTTGCTATTATTTCCTTAGTGTGCGTGTAGATTCTGTAGGCTCTGCTAGGATCAGGATGAGGACAATTAGCCCAACTTGGGCTTGAGATTTGACTTCCACAAATTTAACTGTCAACAGTATCCATCAGTCATATATATATATATATATATGTTTATAAAATGAAATCTTTATCACTTGTTTGTTACCCTTGGACTAACAGAAGTTTTGGGAACATATACTGATGTCTCCTGTGATAACATTAATTAGAGCAACTCTATTTACTAAACATTATTTTTTTTGGATGGACATTTTGACACTGCTGTAATTCACCTCAGACTCTGGTTGAAAGTTTGCAAGTTGAAGCAAACTCTGCCAAACCAGAAATAATTATCAAAGAATCATAGAATTGTTAAGGTTGGAAGGGACCTGTAAAGATCATCTAGTCCAACCCCTCTGCAGGGTCACCTAGAGCATGTGGCACAGAGCTGTGTCCAAGTGGACTTTGAAGATCTCCAGAGAAGGAGACTCCACAACCTCTCTGGGCAACCTGTTCCAAATTACCTATTCCAATTATTTTATTGTTGAGCTGTAGATGCCTGAAGTGCTCTGTCTTGAGAGGTACTGCTCAACTGGCACCCAGAATCAGGCATCGAAAGACATTCCTGGGTCCAGACAGCGAAGTCCCCTATCTGAAAGGGCAATATGAAGGGAGGTAAATTATGTGTAAAGAGAGTACTTGTTATTCCTCCTTCCTTGCACATTTTTCAACATGCAGTTTCCTATTTGAAAAGATTTCCCAGCTAGACAAGGTTTAAATCTTGCAGCTGGTGATCAAACTAGAGCAAATAAAAAGAGGAATAGGCTTAGAATGATTGATAAAAATAAGCATGATTTTTATAGCTCATCATCCAACTTCAGCTTTATTTTGCAATTTATGGTAACTACCCTTACGATACTTTCACATTTGGGGGGGAATTCCTCAAACTTTTGCTTAATAGACTTCCATGGGAAATCATATGAGTAATGACCTTGGGAATTTAGATGTGAAAATAATTATCCTCATACTGGATGCTACCTTGACAGCCTGTCTAGTACTGGCTRCTTCAGAACTTCTAGAACTAGCTGCTTCAGGCTGCTTTGCTTTTCCTGCATCTTAAGAACTGCCCACTTCTAGAAAGTGCAGAGTTAATTCCTTAGACCTCGTAATGCCTGACCAGCTCACTCACCTTTTCTTTCTTTTGTCTTTTTTTTTTTTTTCCTGATTAATATCTTAGATTTGTTATTCATTCATTCTTCTTGGAGTCTGCTGATGTCACTTCTTGGAATAAAAATCTACCAAGAAAAATACATCCATGCTTCCACCCAAATGGTAAAATTAGTATTTTCAAGCATGCTCACRTCCTTTGATTGCTTCTACTTATTAAAAAAAATACCAAAGTGTATTACCCAAAGGGTACCAAAAGGTAAGTCAGAACTGGGAATCTGGGGGTCTACAATGGAACATAATGACCTTGTCTCTTCTGAGGAATGAAAAATTTAGATTGTGTCTCCAGTATTGTGAAAATTGGTAGGTCACTTTTCCCTCAGTGGGAACACGAGCAACTCGGGCAAGCAGAAGACAGGTGCTGAGCRTGAAATTTGTGGTCACAGTAGTTGTGGGGCACGTGGACTCCAGGTCTTTCTTGTGGGAGCATAAAATCCCCACATGTAGCTAGTCAACACACACGCATGTATCAATAAAGTAATCAGAGTGCAATTAAACAATAAAATATGACAATCAGTGCATTTCTAGGGAATTACAACATGCTTTGGATGAGTTCTAAGACATAGAGGTTGGAAGGCTTTAGTCACTCAAGACACACAGACACCCCTAATGCTGACAATGCTARAGAAAGAGAGAGGGGGATGGCCTGGGAAATCTTTCTGCACACAGTTCAGAAATAAAGTTTTGGTTTTATTCTATTTGGATAAAGACCTGTCTGTATCTCACAAAGGCCTCAGCTCTTTGATAGGACTACAGACTGAAGTGGAAACATCCAACCAGCATTGAGCAGCTSTGATGTGCAAAGCAGAAAGTTGTATCCTAGCTTAAAACATTTTATTTCCCTCCTCTTTCTGTGCCTGGGCTGCAATTTTGCGATGCATAACTCTCACAGAGCAGTGAGAGCAGCTGTTGACTCGCTATTACAGGAAACAGAGTCCAAAAGCATCAGAGGATCCGTGGGAAGCTGTAAGCTGGAGCTACTGAGCACTCTGTGCTCATCTTAGGACTCAAGGGGACATTTCTGAGGTACTGGACATGCTGTGGACCAGGAGTTGGCCAGATAGGTCCAGGAGATGAGCTGAGAACTGGAGTTACTTTGTTCAGAGGGGTGGGACAAATGATGAGTCCCATCAGCATTTGAATAAGATTTTTGGCATGGATTATTAAAATAAAATTGTCATATCACATGTGATTGTCCCGATCCTATTGTACACTTCTACTGCGGGCTCAGAGATTTCAAGGACTTGTGAGTGGAGTGGCCAGTTTCCTCCTCTTCATGCTGATCTTCTCTTAGAAAGTGACTTTTYTAAGGGTCTGAAACTTTCTTCAGAAGGTAGGGATGAGGTGACGCTGGTAGGCACARTGCTTCTCCCATGCCATGTTCTTCCTCTCTGGTTGATTCTGGCATTTTGCTGGCAATAGAGGGCACTTTTGCTGGGTAGCAGGATGAGAGGTAGAGTGTGACAAACAGGCTCCTTGGAAAAGAGGCCTGGAGAGGTGGGAGCCTTTGTGTCATTCTTATAATAGTGTTTTCAAATGCAGAACATGCTGATTCACAGAAACTGAGACCGTTTGTGGGAAGGGGGTTGGCTTTCACAAATATCTTGAAATGAAAACTGTTGTGGAAATAAAAATTTTGAAACTGTCAGGATGTTTTGGTAGTTTGGAGCTGAATGGCTTTCCCATTCAAAATTACTTTTTGTTTAGAAAATTAAATTTAATAGCATATTTAAGAAGTCACATTGAAAAGATATGTTTTGAAATYGTCAAAGCAAAATGTTGGCCTTGAGCTTGATTTTTTTTCTACCTCTAGGTCTTTAGCTTTGAAAATCTGAATAGCTTAAATCCTTCTTCCCACTTCAAAATGTGGAAAAAAGTTATTGATATCTAGAAAACTGTTAACAAGGAAACCATTTCTCTCTCAACTTAGCATAATAGACCGTACCACTTTATCATGGAATAGCTTATTTAAAAAAACCAAATTTCTAATAAATTCACTTCAAAAAATAAATAAAACATTTCTGTTACTGCACCAGGCACTTTTAATTGCCATGATTATTGTCCCACAAGTACAGCCAGGTTTACTGATTTTAGGCTTAAAATGATTACTGATGATTCTAATGTACTCAAAAGAAACCAAAGACAGATGGTTAAGTTTGAACAATGTTCTTCTCACAGAGTATTTAACGTTCGAGAAAGTCATAAAAAAACGAAGTCCCAATTCAGTGCTGTGCAGCATGTCCTGCTGATGTGTTTATTTCTGTTGCCTGGATTTTAATCACTGGGATGTGCACACTTCAAATGTGATGCTAAACATTGCCTGCTATTGTAATGCATTTCCCAGGAAAGTGCATTCTGACTAGCATGTAAAACACAGGAGAAAAACATACGGGATTTCTTTCTTTTTTTTCTTTTTTTTTTTTTTTTTTTTTTTTTTTTTTTTTTTAACATAGTCTTAAGAAAAACAATGGTTCATTCTTTCAAACCTTGGATCCTGATTCCTCTTTATATCATGATCAGTTTTGCAAATGAGGAAAGGACCATCCAAGTGAGTGTGGATTACAGCGGTGTCTCCTGCTTCACAGTGCCAGAGGCCCTTGCTGCAAGCGTGAATTGGGCTCCACGCAAGTCAGTGCGATGCTTTCTCCTGAGAAGGTGCCAGGAAGCTTCGTGGCGTGGCTCATACACTTACCCATGTGCTTAGTCAAGTTTGCAGGGCTGGACTCCAAGTCCCTGTCTGTGTGGACATTACAGAAGCCACTATGCTTTTTCCTAAGAGCGGTGGTTTGTTGCAGAGCTCTGGACTATAATTATGTCCCACAGTAACTGCTGAGCAGCAAGCCATGAGTCAGATGACTGCTTCCAGTCCAGAGCTGGTTTGGTGGTGGTGCAGCTTTGTGAAGCAGCAAGTGTGTTATATAATGAAGTGTTGTTACCRACATTG
Organism: Nothoprocta perdicaria; assembly: GCF_003342845.1. Lineage (NCBI taxonomy): Eukaryota > Metazoa > Chordata > Aves > Tinamiformes > Tinamidae > Nothoprocta > Nothoprocta perdicaria. The sequence goes on from NW_020455457.1 coordinate 483,619, forward strand.
TTAGGTGAGGTGATCCCTCTGGTCCAGCTTGTGTGACAGAAATGTTTCTCATTACAACAGTGTCTGAATGCATAGCATGTATAGAACAGAGATGATTGCTTTTTATTTCTGACATTGCTGGCACTTTTATAGAAMTATATATGTGTTCAATCTATTGTTTAAATTGGTGGTGGATGGTGAAGGTGGGTGGAAGCTAAAGCAGAACAGCTATGGGGAAAGGATGGCAGCTTTCCAGTTTGCCCATATTTTTGGAACTAAGACAAAACATTTTTTTGCTAGCACTGCTTTGAATCTCTGCATACCAGTTGTGACTCAGTAAAACACAGAAATTCATCCTTTGACCGTTTCTACTTCTAGTAACTTTCACATCTTACGGTCACAGTTACCTGGGAAGCTATAGTACTTATATGTTGCCATGTATATCATGATTGCCCTGCACTGTGAGTTCAGGCCTTTATTGCTATAGCACAACACCAAAAGCAGCAGGTTTGCCCGCCTCGTTAGTGCACTGGTTGGCTGCCTCCCTGCCCGCAGTCCACAAGTACATGTGTTATGCAAGCCCAGCGCGCACCATTTACCGTGGAGCTAAAGGAAAAGGAAAGAAGTGCTGTTGGCAGACACTGTCAGCAAGTTGTTATTGTCTTCAGTTTCTTGATGTTTAAGGCACAGTGGAGCTTTTTTCTCATTAGTAAGAGGCAGTATGCAGAAAACAGATCTCATGAAGTGCTGGTGTACTGTGTCACCCTGTTCCATCTTCATTTCAGCATCACCCCACTCCTGCCTTGCCTGAAAAGCTACACACTCTGCAGGATTCCTTGGGAAGACGGATTGTTTTCATTTGCAGAGAGGTTTGCAGCAGAGCACTTTTAAAATGACATTGTGAGAAATTGCTACGGTGCAAGACCTGCTCTGACTTTATTTGTATAAAAAGAGATCAGGGTTAGGATTTCTAGTTGGAAGAAACCCATGATTTTACTAGGACAGGGGGGCTCATTCTTCTCCCTTGGCATGCCATGGTCTCTGCAATCTATTTGAGAGGCAATAAAGGCAGTAATAAAGTGGCMATCAAAAACAACACTTCAGTAGTCCTGAGCAGCAGTTTGTGGGATTTCATTTGGAGCTTATTTACCTAACCCCTTCCACAAAGCTATCTATCTTAGRTACCTACATGTGTCTCCTCTTTGGAGTACTTGAGTATGTCAGAATCTTAAATTTAGTTTTCTTTGCTCACAGCAGCTTGGAAAGCTTTACTGTTGTGAGAGGGGAATGCGGAGAGGTTGAGGGTATATCTGTGCTCCAGTTCTGAGGTTCAGAGTCTGCAGTAATGACTCTGGAGCCAGAAGCAATATAGTTGCAGCGGTGCCACATAGTGGGGCTCTAATGGATGCTCTTTATTTCTCCGGCATGTGCTGGAGCTGGRGGGCTGTTTTGCTGTCAGATCTAAGGGAGAACTCGTGTGTGGCACTGTGCTGTGCTGCCCGGCCCTGCAACTGCACGGGGTCTGRGAGGCCAGAGCGATCACAGTGTTTGCTGATAGAAAATACTGAAATACTTGCAAGGTAGACCTGAGTCTCATCTCACAGCAGTTGAACTCCTGCAGTATCCTCCAGCATGAATTTCTCTAGGATGCTGTGGTTTGATGTTTTGCAAGCCCAGAGCCCTAGTTATAACCACTMTGAGTCTTTAACCCCCTCCCCTGGGCTGGGGTTAATTGGTTACTTTGACCATTGCTGACAAACAACAGCTCCTCTCACTGGGTTGTAGAGCTAAGCAAGTAGTTCATAATGAAGATGATATATCGTTTTTTATTGACAGGCATATAATAAGAGCGAGATATTTATGATATAGTCTTTTTTTCCCCTCATTCATTATTTTAATTATTTTTAAAAACTGTCTTTTGTAATTCTTTTCTCTATATAGATCATGAGTGTCTGTGAGTGTCACCAGCCTTCCTGATTGCTACTTTACAATTAAGCACAGGAACTTCCAAAGTCTTATTTGTGATCTAGCTGGAACAAGTTCATGGCATTTCATAATATCGAGTGCTTTCTCTTATTCTTATTTCTTTTTTTCTTTCTTTACTATTATTTCTCTTAGTAGCAAAAAACCTCTCCAAGGTTATGTAATTGTGCTTTTTTTTCCCTTTATTCTTCAAGATGGCAAGATTGAAATATGCCTTCTACAAGTTTTCACAGTAAAGACTGACCAGGATATGGGGAAGAAAGGCTGAAGTGAGGGCTGACCAATCTTAAAATCTAAAATTATAGATGCAGAAGTGCTTTGTTAACTCAGTTTCCCTTGTTTTACATTACTGCTCTGAAGTCCTTTTTTTTTTTTTTTCCCTTTTGTTTTTTTTTGCACATACCTCCTGTCAGACAGAAATATTCTTAAATGGTAGAGCTGAACAACTTGTAATACAAATGTAATTATGAGGTTTTTATATGCRTAGGTACTCTTCTGTCTCTGGAAAGTAACAGATTTAAGGTTGTAGGCTAATTTTTATGTATACAACTGATAGAAAACTGGGAGCCAGTTGACTGTGATTATGAATTCATGTAAAGCATTTCCTTCGATTTTCAGTCATCCAGAATAAGAGTGGAATTTTGTTTTCCTTACTCAAATGAAGTTCTGCTCTGCAACCGAGTCAAGGAAATGGGATGTTTGCCTGAATGAAGACTGCAGCATTCAGAAATACTAAGTCAGATTTTCTACGCTTTATTAACGTCCTTGATGCAATATCTAAGCATATCCCAATCCTTCATGCATTTCTCTTTGCAATGTACCTTGGAGTGGAATAAATTATTATCATCCAAAAACTACCCATTGAAAGACTCAGGTTTCTTATGATGTATATGGAACTGTCTACCTATCTCAGGTGCCTCACATATCTGCACATATAAGCTCCTTTGAATATCTGGCTAGATGCTTCTCTGCCCTTGATATGTTGAAAAATATGATCTTAAGTGACATGGCAAGCAGAGATGATAACTCAGCATAGTGCCCGTGATACTTCTCATGTGCTGCAAACGCTGATTGGATCCGTGCTGTCCTTTCCTTGTACTTTGTTCAGTGACTGGTGCTTCTGATTTAGAAGGGCCACTCTGAAACTCTGAATGAAAAGACTGTACTCAGGATGAGTTATAGTTGTGAAATTAGTCTATCTTCTAAGTAGCTGATTCTTTAGCCTGAAAAACCTGGCGCCTTCACAAACTGTGAATCAGATCATCCAGCTACAGATGTTGTCCTCTGCAAATTGAGGATCCCATTCCCAGCCACAGTGCTGTTTGACTTAAAAAAAAAAAAGCTATCTGAATGTGATTCCTATTTATATAGCATCCAGAATATATTTGCTTTCCCTTTGTAGAAGCAAAAGATCAGAGAAGGTAGAAAGCAAAGTAGAATAACACAAAGGAAGGGGGGAAGAAGGGTTCAAAAGAACTCAGTCTCTCCCCAGCTTCCTGCTCCCCTCCCCCTGCGTCCCGCCTCCTCTTCCTTCTGTCTCTAAGGGTTAAATATGCAGAGGGAAAAAATTGCTAGACTTTATGTCTGTGCTTGGTGGGAACTATTAAATTACAGCTGGATGTTTTTAATTATGCCACACATAAATGCCTGAACACAACAGCGTTTTAATCCAAATGTGAACCTCATTTATGCGTGTTCTGTGTTTGCTCTGAAATGCACTGGCTGGCACTTGTTTGTGGTGGCCCCTTTGTGGCATTGTAACAGTGTGGGGTTTTTTTTTTTTTTCTTTTTTTTCCTTTTTTTTTTTCCCCAAGTGTGAGGATGGGAGCTAGTGCTGGCGAGGGGGAAAGGAAATGGGTAATAAAACAGAGAGCTAAGCGGCTCACTGGAGCCAGCGATGCTGGGATCTGGTTAATTGCTCCGAAATGAAAAAGATTCGGGGGTTTTCATGAAATCCCATAGGTGCATTTGCCAAGCCTCAAATATTAGATTGAATTACAGTTTCTAATTCCTCCCCCCTTTACCCACAGCCATGTGTCTTATTTCTTCCTAAGGCTTGTCCACTTTTCAGAGCAATGAATTTAAGAGGGAAGTTGAATGAGGGCTGCCTGCCTGCTTGCTTTACACCTTCCCCACCTACATCTTTTCCTAATCCTACCTTTTATTAAAAAAAAAAAAATTCCTCTAGTATATCCTGATCTGTTTATGAATCTGAGGTTGAAATGTTGGCTACAGATTCTGCCTAACACTGGGGCTGTGGGGAGGGCATGCAGAGGAAGACTGTCTCAGTCCCTTGTTCTCTACGCCAAAGCACTAGCTAAGCATAATATAATCTTTTTCTGTGTAGCCACTAAAGCTTATTTTTTTTTGAAGGGGCTTTGACCTGTCCCTCTCATTTTCAGGAATAATTTTACATTGGCAGTTGGTTGTGCCAGCATTTTTACTGTCCCACAAAGGGATTTCAGCACCTGATTTGTGGGTGTAAGGGGACTTCACCGGGAAATTACGTCAGTGGTGTGGCTTGGAGGAGTAGCTGTCTCCAAGATCAAATCCTTAAATGGTAGGATTGGCACCCACAAAACTGAAGCTGGAGCCGAGACTCTCCTGCATATAAATTATACGCACAAATCAAGATGCAAGTCACTTTTTTGACAGTTATTGTGTTTTGTTAACCAGTGAACAATGTATATTTTTCTCAGTCTGGACATTTCAAGATTACAAAAAGTGCACCTTAGTTATTAGGCTGGTATCTGATCCAAATGTTTTTTCTCTTCTTGTGAGGAACTGGAAATGTTCCCTTTTTCTTCCATCCCAAGGCTGGAAAGGCCCTCTGAGTCACCTAAGATCTGTCCCACGCTTGGAACAGACCTTTCTGCTGGAAATTTCTCTGTCATGTTTTTTTCTGAGCTAATCACTGTTGTAATGGTGCTCTAAGCATCTCCCTGAGACAGATAACTCTTATTTATGTATTTCTTCTTAGGGGATTTTTTTTTTCCTTTTTGACCTGTTTTTTTTTTTTGCTGTGGGTGAATATATTAGAATCATAGAATTGTAGAATCCTTACGGTTGAAAAAGACCTTCAAGATCRTTGAATCCAACTGTATATTCCCATATGCCAGTCTTGATCATCTTACTCAGTCCCTTTGTCATACTGGAAGCTGCTATTTCCTAAATTCTCTTRCTGTTTCTCACCTTCCTCATAACATTTATCTGTGGAAGCTCCTCTGGAACTGAGTGTGGATAGCGTCCCTTCAAAATTAATTACATTAAATAATTAATCGCAAGTTCCCACTTCCAGCCTGTTGTATTTTGAGCAACTAAATCGAAGAGCAGTRTTTCCTCCTTGGAGACGAGAGGGTTGTGAGGCACCCTTGCACGGGCAGTGTCTCCCCACCTCCCTGTTAGGCGGTAGCCTGGGCTGCCTGCMGGGCTTAGGAGAACGGAGCAGCTAAGGGCATGCTCTCATAAGGCACGCTTTGATACTTCTGCTGTTTCCTTGTACGTGATCTCATGATGCATTGCTGTGGGGAGATCTAACTGTTCTGCCAACTCGTTTTCAAGAACTGTTTTGAAAGAGAATGGTTTTAAATTGCTCACTTGGGGAGTCATTTATTGTCTATTTTTTTTTAATATTGAGTCCCCAGGCATTCGAGGGTGAAATCTCTATTGTTTTACCCCACCTCCAAAATGATCAGAAATCACGGATTTTTATTTAGCCACCCACTGTCTTTTGACCTGAATACTTCAATTTTGTTTCTCATCCAATCCCTTCCTAGTGGTAGCCACAGCCTTTGCATCTCGCTGTCACCCTGTAGGGTAAGGAAATGTGGTTTCATCCATGAATGATATTAATGCCATTGTGTGAATCATTAGTGGACCCAGCATCACAAGCCCCAGGGCATAAAATATTTGCAAACCACCAGAGAGGGAGAGATTCTAATATCAAATACATGGCAGGAACTATCCTAGCTCGAAGAAAACAAGTCAACCCTGTTTAATAACCAGAGAAGGACATGGTGCTTAGAGAGAGAGCAGAAGAGCTTGTGTAATGGTGGCCTCATGGGGCCTGGTGATGATCAGACTGCAGAAGTGCTTCCTCCTGTCCGTTGCCTCTCTTTCCCCTCCCCACACTTGTAGGGCCTGTTTTTTTCCCTTTTACACTTCCTCTGGTTTTCTTAGCACCACTAGGATATCTTGATTATTCATTGTAGAGATCTTAAACAACTCATTAACACACTTTTTACATGTTTTTTTTAATGCCATCAGTACTGTAGTTATCTTTCATAATTTAAATTTATTTTTAATAATTTACATTTGCATTTTTTATATATATATATGCACATACACACATACACACTACAACTTGCTCTTGTAACTAAGTCCCCTACAGAAAACAAACAACAAACGTCCTTACAGCTTAAACATAAAACATGGTACTGAAAATGCCACGATGGCAATTACTACACCCTAAGGACAAAAGTCTTAGTCCTAACCCTACTCTTAATTCTTGCTAAAGACATACGTGTGAGTATCCACACTGCAGTGTAAATTCTCTGAATGTCTTCCCGGACAAAAGGCTGCCCCTCTCCTCTCCGTGTCTCCTGGAGTCGCTCCCTTTCCAAGCAAGTAGCCAGCTCTTTCCTACTTCTGGTATGTATGACAGCACTGGAAAAAGTTACATGAGGCTATTGCCTTGTTCTTGCTCAAAACAAAAGTCAAGATGAAGCATGAAGAACTCAAGAGAATAATGATGAGAGGTAGAAACTGGGCTGTTATATGGGAGAAGGAGAGGAAGACCCAACACCTGCTGTCCTGTTGCAGGGCCATCTCAACTGCCCCACATGCTGCTGTTAGTTCAGCCTTTCCAGACCTTTATGCCAGTGTGTCTACTTTGCCTTAGTATTATTGAGAAGAGAATCCAGGAAAGAGCATGTGCTGTATCCCTATGATTGCTGGCATTTCTGATGATCACAGTACTTAATTAAGTGTTTAAAAATGGATTCAGAGGGCTAATGGTAGGACGTTCACAAATATATCTTGGGGTTGTGAACACGCAAGAAATACTTGGCTTTTGGCTCCAGTGGAATGTGTTACCTGTATAAGAACAGGAATCCTGTACAAAAGCGAGGAAAAGAGATGGGAGTGTTCAGTTGTGTGTAACAGGACACAGACTTTCCTTAATGACCTCACCCTGTTATTCTTGAAAAGAAAATTCAGAGCTATGCATAT
>NW_020455457.1:490835-494493 GCF_003342845.1 Nothoprocta perdicaria
AATTATTCCCAAATATCACCATCAATACATGACATTCCCTACAAACTGGAAGGGTAGTAAATGTGGATGGTCTATCTAATTAATTAATTGTCATAGTTAGATGAGCTGTTCTAATGCTGCTGGCAAACTTAAACACCTCTTAAAAGAGCTGTTGAAATATTTGTGAAAAAATGTGTTTTTCCAGGAACCTGCATTTCTTTTCTCTTCTATTACATGCTGTAATTTAATATATGGGAAGACATAAGCCTCTGCCCCAGCATTCTTCCCCAGAGAACTAAAGGAGGGTCAGTTCATTTTATCAAGTATACAGAGAAGGTTTGAAAGAATTTGAAACAAATTGCTTCATTTTTAGCTAAATTTGAGTTGGAAAGTCTTTTCAAAGTAAATCTGTTTGTTTGTATTGGAATTCTGATACTCCATCTCCAAAGCAATAGGAAGTGGAATTAGTTAGGGTCAGTATTCTGAGAAGTATCAGGTAAAACTTGGAATTTTCAAACTCCTAGATGCTGACATCTGGAAACAGAGAGATTCTGTAAGCTTGMTTTTTGAAGCTCATTACTGTAGTGAACTTGTTAGTTCTGTGGTAACTGTGAAGGTTTTGCCAGCAATGATGTCAGGCTCAGATTTAAAGTACATGTAGAATAGATAAGATAAAAGGTGCCTTTTCCCCTCTTTGAACATTGAAATTTTCCTGGTTATAGTGTCTTGGACTTGTTGAAGTTAATACATGATATTGCAAACTATTTTGGAAGGGAAAWAACAATCATAGAAGCACAACAACAAAAAATCAAAGATAGAGCACCTCCTACCCAGATCCTATGTATATGGAAGACTGATTTTCTGTATGTCTTACTTTATAAAGCAAAGAGTTATAAAGAAAAGAAAGAAATGATAAAGATAGTTTAATCAGTGCATATGTCTACAGAGTCTTTCTGCATAATGGATCTTTTTCTGCATGTCAGTGTTATTTCAAAATTGGAAAAGCATCAAAGGAGTCTTTTGATTGCTGCATGAGCCTTCGGAAGTTGAGCACTAAGATGAGACTAGGTTATGTTTTCCCAAACTATGAAGCTTAGATAAAAATGAAGCTGAAAATGGCTGTATATGGTAATAAATCCAGATGGTGCAAGCCCTCACTGGTGAAATTTCTGATCAGGAATGTTCCATAATTTGTGAACAGCTTTGAAATCCTATGATGTTTTAAAAATTTATCTAGATGCTGTAGCTAATTGGATGCTTCTTCTAAATATTGTATCTTTTGCTATTTCTATAACAATCTGTCTAAACTATAGTTTAAGCGGTGAAGGTATAAACAGTAGCCAAGACATTTTTAGGTAATAACTTCTATTAACAAAGTGCAATATAAACATACTTCAATGTCTCTGAATATTCCTTATCAAGCAGAAGCTTATATGATAATTGAGTGGTTTTCTAGAGAAGCCCTTTAAATTAGTGGTCTTGAAACAACTCCTATCAAAGTCAGTGGGAATTTTACCAGTGGAAACAGAGTTAAGCCCCAAAGAGATCATTTTTTCAGCACCTTTGCAGCTTTGGATTTCATCTGGCGCCATTGGAGCCAGTGGAAAGGCTTTCATTGACTTTGGTGCGTAAAGGGATGTTGGCTGTGTAACCCAAGACATTTCATGTGTGCCAAAGAATAAACGAATTTTAGAATGAGAACAGCTCTGCTGTAATGCTGATGATATAATACTCAAGAGCAAACAACTAATAAACTCTTCTTAAAACAAGAATCCATCATGAATGCTCTAAGACCAAAGGGAGAACTTGCCTCTAGCCTTTGGGATCCCCTGCTGGGCAATGAAAAAAAGAGAGCTATATCATGCAGAAAGGCATGAGGAGAAAAGAAAAACCCTCAGGAGTAAAAAAGTCTCTTTCTTTTTCCCCTCCCCTCCTCTCCTGGCATAGCTATCTTTATTGCTCGTGAGCAATTCCATTGAGAAAAAGCAGTTCATGAGAGAGTGAACTGGGAAAGTGTTAGTTTGGGCTGCCTGTTCTTTTCTTTTGTGGATTAATGGCAACTGAAAACTACATGATGATTTAAGACCACTTGGGCAATATTAACTACGCCTACATGTTGTGTGACTCTAGGATYGCATTCAGCCTAGAGAGTAAAGGCAGCAAAGTATGCTCGCTTGATATAGGTGGAACCCTAGATTATAAAACAGACCTTGGGTTAACTCATCTATATATTTCTGCTTTCAAAGCTGGAATTGRAATAATGGTGGTTTGCAATCAGCCATTCCCGAGATCCCATAGGAATAGCCATGTTACCAGATGCCCTAGAACACAAGATCTGATTAGTGATTATTTTTCCCTTAGACTTCTGCGGAAGACACAAGAACTCAAAGTTAAATGAAGCAGTTTTTTTGCTGTATGTGCTGGCATGCTGGCTGAACTGGGAATTGCAAATTCTTTGAAAATTGTCAGTCTGGGTATTTAAGTGTTTGCTAACCTGTTTCAGAACACCAAATCCACACCAAATCCATCCCACCATATGGAATGCATGTTCATTAAAGGCTATGGATCAAAAGCAAACACTTTTTAAGCCTTTTGGAAGGCTAGTAGGAAATGTCTTTTGCTGTTTGGCAGGACCTGGGGGAAATAAGCTAACAGAGCCTCTCTGGAGTGTGCTAGGGACACTACCTCTTTGCACCAGGACAGGAATTGCCTTTGGACTATCTCACTTCCGCTTTTGCCAAAGTTGTGTCAGTTTAATGCCCTAAATGCTGCATATCTTGTGCCAATTGCACTTTAGTTTTGCCATGAGGAAGCTAACTTGGAGAAATGAACTTTTTGTTTTCCTGCTGAAGCAAGGAGATTCACGGTTATCCTGTTACCACATGAGATGAGCTGCATAAATGGAGGCTGGTTGTTTGACCTTTCCATATTGTTAAACTTCTTATCTGGCATTTACATTGTGCCTCAGGAGCTTTGCATCTATGGGCAGTCATAATTAGAAGAAAGGAGGAGGTATGAAAATACATCTCTTTAATGCAGTGCAAAGCAGACATCCCTGAACCGCCATCAGGTGAGCCAGTTTGGGAGCTGAAAGCTTCAGTGCAGCTCGAAAGCCAAGGCAGATTGCCCTCCTTGGTGGGGAGGAGGCAGGGAAAGGGGGCAAGTTTGCTTTGGTTCTGTGCAGTGCTAACAAGGCTACTGCTGTAGGGTCTGAGCTAGTGATGCTAGAAAATGTGGTTTGGATCTAGCTCTGGTAATATCTTTGTATTATTTGATGTGTTTGTTTGGATGAGTTGAGTGAAAGGATTTGAGAACTTAAAACTTTAACATATATGGTGTATAGTTAACATATATGTTAAATGGTAGGCCATTGGTCTTAGCAGGCATGCAGTACCATGCAGAGAAAGAACCTTCCTTGGTTTCATATGGGGCTCTTGACTTTCCTCTTGTGCAGAGTAGATGTTCTTTACTTCCATAAGAAGTAGGGGCCAGATCACAGATTATTCCCAACAGTGCTGGGCATTAAGCTGCGAGTTCTCAAAATACAACTCTGTAGCCTCAGGAGTTTAGAATTAAGCTTGCAAAAGGTATGTGCTATATGATTTAAACAAACAAAGAGGAATGGGGAGAAATAAAGAGCTGCTTCATGTACCTCTGCACAGAGTACTTTGTCTTTGGA
>NW_020455457.1:494528-589100 GCF_003342845.1 Nothoprocta perdicaria
CTTCTCCTTGTTTGTTTTTTTTTTTTTTTTTTTTTTATTAAAGTTTTGCATGTCCTGCTGTGTTAATATTTCCCATTCTGTGCAGTTTGAATCTTACCAAGAATATAAAAGGAAAAGATTGAAAAGAGTATTTCTGTGATTTTTGTATAGGAGCATTGGTGGAAATTTCCTAATGTTTAGGTTTTAATTAATTAAAAAGTCTCTAAACCCGGATTGTCTAGGACAGGACCTTTCAAATGGATCTAGACTTGCTGTTCTTGATGTCTATGTTTTAAGCAGTGGGGAAGACAGACTCCTTCCTGATAATTAAAAGGAAAGACATATATTTGGAAGTATAAATATGTTAATATATGGAACGGCTTGCTACGCCACACTGTTGTAAATCAGCAGTGGCTTCCTCAGCAGAATGATATATACGCAGTGCGTTACTTTGAGGAAAATCTGCTTGTCCCATGTGCATTTGCCTCTCAGTAGTTCCACGCAGTTAAATCCCAAATTCCCCGTGCACTGCTCTGCTCATTGCACGGTATGTGCGGGAAGGAATGGGAGGCCCAGGCGAAGCGGTGCCGCACTCCAGCATCCCACAAACACCAGGAGGAGCAGAACAAAACGCTAAGCAGAGCCCTACCCCGAAGCCTGGACATCAGACCCAGGGCTGTGGTTATCTTCACAAAAAGACGTATTGGAAAAGGGATAGCCATTTACCTGCTATGCTAAACATGACACAGCTAGTGCTAACTATAATATACTCTGAAAACTCTCATAACAAATTTTGGCTGGATTTATGTGTTGTAGGACAGGGGCCAAGTTTGCTCTTACTCAGTCTTGATGTCTTTGGAGTTATCTCATCTTTATATGTCTGGAGCTTTGTTTTTCTGACTTGGTTTCTTTGTGTCTTCAATAGTTTTTATCAAACTGCAACAATGGCATTCTTTCTCTAGCTTGGCTTGTTGTCAGAAAAAGGACTCTTAAACATGCATGATTTGTTTAATGGACTTTTAACTTTCTTATTCAATTAATAAGGATTTTCTGGTCTGTAAAATTCGCTATTATTCTTTTCCTGCCTACTGAGGAAATGCCTGGCTTTCCTTTTTAGGGTAATTGCAACTTTTCCATTAATTATGTTACTGGGATAGCCTTTGCTTTCTCTGACACATCCACTCATGCAAAACTCTGTCTTTGATGGGGACCATAATGTGGCAAACCTGTTACCAACCAGGGCCACCTAGCTTCTGGTTTAAGTTGCCGCTTTCAGTTGTGTGTGGTTTTTACCATCTGCCTTGCAAAAAACTTCTATTTTTATCTGCTTCAGGTTAACTTTTACATATGGAAAAACTGGTGAAATTGGTTTAATGGTTCCCAAGACAGGGGCAAAAAGGAGCAATTAGTAATTTTGGCCTATCAATGTTATTTTTTTCTGTTTCTTTCTCTGACTCCTTGTCTCTTTCTTTTCCTTGGAGATCTTACTTTTTCCTGTCCTGTAAATGTCTGCACAAATCTAACTGATTTATAAGCATATTATCTTAATACCTGCTGCTAAAGTTCCTGCAAGCTTTTTGCAGAGCTCACGCAGCTGCCTATGTCTCATATCAATTTTACAAAGTCAGCTAAAGATGATCTACTGTATTGAGAGCGCTGATGTAAAATATGTTAGAACTGGGATACATCTTTGCATCAACTTTTATCTGATAAAAGTCAATGTGACCTTGCAGAATATAGGGATGATTACATCCGAAGCCTGTTGCTATTGCTGCTGTACTAAAGCAATGTAAACCTATGGTAAAAAAACTTGTTTTTATATGGAAAYACACAGGTATAATGACCTAAATTACCTTAATTCTTCCATTACACAGTTTCTTCAGACTTTCTGTAAAGCTAAGCTGTRCAAAAACATTGTTTCTAGGGCTTGAATATTATTGCTACAGTGAATGAGGGTTTCATTTRCCATTCTCCATTTACTCCTTCACCAAAAGCTATGACTATACCCTATGATAATGTTCTATCAAATCCATCTTTATATTTTTATCAATTGTTTTGCTAACTGTTGGCAGTGATAAATCTAATGAGTTTTTTAAAAGACGCATTAGATTTTGATACCTTCAGTTGTGGTTTATAGGCAGAATTAAGGTTGTTTTGATTCTTTTATTATGTATACTCACCTAAATGATAGCTATTTTGTGTCTCTTAAACCATTAAATAGGTTGGGTCAGGGTGCTTATTCCTAGATTTCATTCTATGTAGTACATTTTATGCTAAACAAAGATACACATTCTCAATTTTAACTCCTTGTAACTGCTAGGAGTTTTTAGGAATACATGCTGCCGTAGCTGTACCTATAGGGTATATGTGTATGTCCAACAAAAAAAAAGAACCAAATCAAAAAAAAGGTGCACGTATATATGTGCAAAGTACTTGTTTACATTACAATATAATTTATTATAGCATCTTATTCATCTTATTGTATTTATTCTACTTGAGCAAGCAAGAAAAATATGTCTGTAATTGCAGAGCCATATTCACCAGCAACCTCTGACTGGTTTGCAGTAGTTTGGTCATGCGAGGCAATAGCAAACCTGGTTTTACTGGGCAGTTAAGCTGGATTTACTACTGTCTTGTGTCACGGAGCTGAGCAAAGCAGCCCATGAATCTAGCACGAGGCTCTTAATAACGCAGCGGAGTGTAACCTGCTCAGCAGCAGCCTTTTCATGGAGCAGCTGGACGGCTYCGAGTGGGGCAGGGCGGTAGCCCAAGCAAGCTCTGTTCTCGCCGTGCGATGCAATGAGATCATCTGAGACTTCCAGTGAACCTCAGCATGTCCAAATCTGATTTTAGCACCGATCCTACTTGCTTCTAAGACTAATTCTGCTCAGTGGGAGTGCATTGTGTTATATTGTCTGCCTCTGCTCTGCACAGGTCTCTTTGGCCTGTGGTGGGTTTCTGTGTCTTGCTGCTGGGGTGCCTGATTTGCCTTGATACCTGCCAGCCTATTTGCAGGATTTGCAGTACAGAGTGGGGGTAGAAAGCAGTAGAAATGCCCCTGCCCATATTGCTTTTCAGGCTGTACTTTCCAAGAGCAACTACTTTTCTTTCAAAGGGGGTGATTGGCACTTCTGCACCTGATAACCCTTCCTTTCTTTGGGCCAGCTGGTCCTATATCGCTGTTGCCAAATAAGGATGAGTTGTAATGCAATTTATCTTCTAGTGGCCAAGCTCTCAACTTCAGGGACTTGCTGGAAAAAAAAAAAACAAAAAAAAAAAAAAAAAAANAAAAGAAAAGAAAAGAATATGTATATAATAAATAAATACAAAACAAAAATACACACCAAATGCTGTCCGCACACAATAAGTGGAAAGCGGGAGTGCAGCCGTGTTTTCCTCTGTCAGTGGGTCAGTGTGTTCTGTAAGCACTTCCATCCTGTCAAGTCCCTGGTTGGTCTCCACCTGCTAGCTGGCTCGCTCCAGAGGCAGAGCTGACCTGGCCGCTCCCTCATTTTGCTGGCGCCAGCGGCTTGATGGGCCTTGCACTTTGATTATTTGTGTTAACAGTTAATTTAGCACCATGGACACGTGTGCCAAAGCTGCCTCCACTTCCTGCAGCCTTCCAACAAATGGGACTTTTATGAGATGCCTTTCACAGCTCCCCCGCCTCCTCCAGCTCAGCTCCGTTGCCTCTCTGCCCCCCCAGCCCTCCCCTCTCCCGCCGTCTCAATCTCAGCTGTAATCTTTTCTACATCTTGCAGGAAAAGAGCTATTTCTGGCAGCTCTGTCTCTAACACTCGCCCCACTCAAGATGATTTAATGGAGATTTATAGGCGCAATGCTATGCAGCTCTGAGGCGCTTTCCTGAAAAGTTTTTCTGTGCCTGTGTTACGTATGGAATTTATTTATTTAGTGTTTGGTATTGCAGCTACACTGTCAACTGCTAGCGTGACATATTCCACATACTTTTTTTTTCTTTCACAAGAATTCCAGTGAAATCCTGTTACACAGCACATTTCTGGCCCAATTCATCCCAGCTGCTAGCTTTACCCAGCTAAAATCTGACACCCGGGTCCAATTTCATTAAACCCCAGTTGGTATGATCCTGTGTGATAATACTGACTCTCATCTAAGGCAAAATGTATTTTAGCTCACAACTACAAATAAATCCTATCATAAGTACCTTCTATCTAGTATGGCAGCACATTGCAACAGTCAAAAAAAGAAAAAAAAAAGCAGCTTCTGTAAGAAGTCATGGAGAAAAGAGGCTATTATAATTTATCATGGTTTTCTGAGTAAGCTCTCTGCTATCTTAAGAAATTATGTTCTCTCCCAATACTGCTGGTTTTGCTGTTAATCTAGTTTTGACTGATGCAGAGGAAGCCAAGCTGRCAGGTAGATGGCTCTATGTTTGCAGTCACAACATGTTTATTCTGCCCTACCTCTTCCAAACTCCCCAAGTACTAAATTAGCATTAAATATTCAGAATGGAGCCAGACGATAAGTGAAAGGAAATGTATTTTTCAAACTCTCATTTCATTGCCACTCTTTTACCATGCTTTGCTTATATGTCGAAGAGAGTGTGCTCACTCACTCTGTGAAGGCTTTCTCTAGAAGGCCTAGGTCCACTTAGGTCCCACTTAATCCCTCAATGAAGTAGAGGTTTCGTGTGGACTCTGGGTGAGGGTGAATTTTAGTTAAATTCCCTATTCAAAAGTGTTAGAATATATACACAATCCTCTGTCTAGTCCCTGAGACAGGAGTCCAAATGTTCTCTTTATGCCACAGTTCTGCAAAGTGCTCCAGGTGGTTGCATCTCTGCTTACTTCTGCAGGGCGCTAGGCAGGCGCAGGAACCTTCTGATCAGAGCTCCTTACAGGAGCTTGGGCATAAAGCTTTTTCTGAGCAGCTCTCTGAGTGAAAACTCATTTCTTTTGTAAATGAAACCGAATGAGCTAAGTATAATGTGTGAAGAGGTCAAGCATAAATCCTGTGTTCTCCTCATCTTACAAAGACTATGAGAGCCACGAGTCTGTCTGCTCCATTGCCTGTTGGTTATATAACAAGTAGTATTTTGAAATACTGCCATGGTATATTTTTAAATATCAAATATTGCTGTGTTTTTATACTTCAGCTTCTCTTTGGTAAAAAAAAAAAAAGTTTTATCCCTGTGTTTGTTTTATTATTATGATCTCTCTTTGCCTCTAGGACAGCACATTTTGAAGTCAGATTCTGCATATTCTTTGCTTTGACTGAAGCAGGTACTTTTCTGTTGGATTTTTWAAGGATTGCCATTCTATGACACCAAGGAAAATACTTGATTTGCAAGTTTAAAGAATATATGTATTACGGTACCACATCGGAACAGTCATCTCTTTAACTCAGGGTCTTGCTGTGAGAATAGCTAATTCTGGTTGATAGGGGTTTTTTTTTTTTTTTGATATAAATTAAAGATTGGGAATGATTACACCATGTAAGTGTAGCAGCTCTGGAATTTAAAAAGGGTTTTCATACTATTGTATTGTACAGCCTATTGCTGTGGACTTTTGGGGCATTTACATTTATTCTGGTTGAGTCTGCTGGTTTACAAAAGACTTAGGAAGTGTTGAAATTGCTAGTTCGTGCTGGACCAAGTGTTGCAGTAACATGGTGTTTCAACACTGTGTACGTCATAAACCTGTAATTTCAACACTTTCTAAGAGTCACCAGAGTGTCTCAGACTGAACTATAACATAACTAAGTGTTCCCTTCTGACAACTCAGCTGTCTTTTTTTTCGTGGAAATATAATTTAAAACACCACTTGGCTGACATTAAAGAGTTTTAAAATGTTTTAATAATAATGAAAGAAAGACAAAGTCAAGGATTACTGTAAACTTGCTGACTCAGATGGTAGCGGGACTGAGTCTTCCTGCTGGAGAAGTACAATGGACTCTAGTTACAATTTTAATTATGGATTCACTTGTGAGGGACAAAGCTGATTTTTTACAAGCCATCTGTGGTTTTGCTTCTGCCTTATGTCATTACACACTGGTTCTGATATCAAGTGTTTAAATCCTGCAAATGAATCTGCAATTGCTTCTGCCTCTGGGCTGGATCTCACACAGACTCAGCCAGAGTGGGGAAGAGAAGCTTTGAACATAGTTTTGAGCACCCTGGCTGCCCTGGAAAGCCCGTGGCAACAGTCCTGGGACTTAAGAGTTGTGACGTGTGGTTTCCCTACCGGCCTTCCCTTCAAATCCTCCAAAACAAATATCCAAGATGCAACTGCTTTTTCAAAGTTTCTGCTAGCATTGAGGAAGCCAGGGCTGCCATAGCCAAATGGTCACAGCTGCAATAGTGAGGATGGGCAAGACTGTATTCCCATGCAGAAATCGTGGCTTTGTTTCCTTAACTGGCAGGGTGTGTGTTGAGTGACGTGAAATTCCTCTTCAGTGGGAATAATGCCTTGGTCCTGACATAGCACTTTTCTTGTACTGAGTCCAAGTATTTTATAAAGGATGAGAAACATCCCTTTATTAGTGTGAGAAAATGAGGTATAGGTGGACTAACGTGATTGCTTCAAGTCACTGATTAGGGCAGCAGAGGACCAAGTAGCCAAGGCCCAGTAGCCAAGTTCTCATTCAGTAGCTTATTCTTTTAGAGACACTAGGGATATCACTTCCCATCATCATGCAATGCTGCACAAATACGCATAAGGTGAGTGATTGATACAAAAGATGGGCTGTTGACTGCTTTTTTTCATTATATTTTTGACCAGCTTATCTCTACTTCACTTTAGTAACTTTTCAGAAATGTTCTTCTCCCTCTGTTCTCCCATGGTGTTTCCTTCGAGGTGTAYATGACAAACACATGCTCTGACTATAACATTTTTCTTTTTTTGTACTTACAGGACAAATTGGGAAAGTTCCTGTACCATCCCTGGGAATTTGGACAAATAAGACAGGAACTCTTGCATTAATATAGCTTGTATTAAACAGGCACTGGTGTGATTGGATCTGCGAGTGGGAGAGGGAGCGCTATTGGGAATGGCCAGGATTGCTCTCCATTGCAGGCAATGCTGCTGAGAAAGCACAAACCAGCCACAGTGGTGAAGTCATGCAAATGCAATGCTCCCAAAGGCCACAGGAATTGTGGAAAGATTTGTGTAAATATCTCATGCATTCTTGTGCTCTAAGGTTTATGGAAACAAAAACCACAGTCACAAAGCCAATGCCACATTTGCTCTTCCCTTCCCCCTCCCATTTCTTCTCTACAGAAAGGTTGTAGAAGAGTTTATGAGCAGCTGAGAAACTGAAATTGTTTCTCTCTCTATTTTTAACTAGGTAAAAAAGTGGAAAAATGGCAATCATAAATAGGGTTAATCAGGGCACAATGAAAAGGAAGGCAGAATTTTGAGGGCCAAGTGCACCTCTTTGCAGGTCTGCAAAAATATATGGCCCACACCCATCTCTGAATCATTTAAAACTGCCTAGTGCCTCTTTGCCCACCAGCTAGGCAGGATTCCTGCTCCCCTTTCCCCGTGCTAGTTTATTCTGTAGATTGATTCAGAGGGAATTCTGCTAACTATCGTACTTTATATTGGAAGTTTTATCATTCTTTCTTGTAAGTATTACAATACCTGATCCTAGACAAAACCAGGCCTGTTTATTCGTCTGCCTGCGTCATTCTCTGACTGAATTCATCAGGGATGCTCTTCCCTTCTTGGATGTTTCGTATCATTTCAGATAGTGGTATCGTGCTGGAGAGAGACAGTCTGTGCGTAGAGGCCACTACAATGGCAATAGTCTGGAGGGAAAATGTACCTGATGCCTGAGAATATGTAGGTTGCTCCTACTGCTGGTGCTGGATCYGAGCTCCTTGTGGCTGGCGACTGACTACACAGTGCTATGAAATAGGAGGGGAGCGACGTGTCAGGTGATTTTTTTTCAGGTCTCAGGCTACTCRCAGTCCAAAAATGATGGGACCTTAGTCTAAGGTAAGGGTAAGGGAAGGTAAGGGAAGGGAAGGTAAGGCTAAGGGAAGGTAAGTCTACCTTCCCCTTTTAGGTATGAGTTCTCATGGTATTTGGTTCTCATGTCACCAAATCTTCTGATCCTGTGTGCCAGCCAGAACTAAAAAAATGGCTGTATTAATATGATGTKGGCTGCATCTGCTGGAGATCCACGGCCGCCTCCAAGGCTCCAAGCCCCGGAGCTTCAGCAGGTGGCACTCTTCCCTCTGAGTGAATCCTGCTCACAGGCTCCAAAGGCTGTTCTGCTCCCAAAGGTATTTTGCTTTTGGATAAGGAATAAAGCTGAGGTTCTGGCCACTTGTGGTCATTAAAAATGTCACAGCATTTTTCAAAATACAGGGGTGCTCGCCGTGGTATTCTAGCCAAATTCCAGCCAGGGTAATGTTTCAGCAACCGAAAATTCCACTTGTGATTTCAGTTGGATGATTTATTTCTTCACTTCCTGTCCTAAAGGAACACCCACAAAGTTGCGAAAGCCACGCACGTAGAGTACACAGGGAATTTTGGTGCTAAAGAAGCTGCATTGATTCCTTGGTGTGAGTTAAGAATCACTGTTATTTCCAGACTGGAGCTGCAGATTCGAAACCAGCAGGAAAGAAAGATCTAAGCATCTCCTAGTCAAGGCCACTTGTCTGGATCTTGCTGATATAAACACAAATTAAAAAGGACAAAATATAGTGCATGTCAACTGTGAAACATTTATTAAGTTAACAAGTCTATGAGGACCAATAATACCATCCTCAGTGTCTTTTCCTGCAGCCACTTGTATGTGCAGGCTTTGCTCCTACTTTAACTGAAGTCTGAAGAAATCAATGCTAGTTACTCCAGATTGGGCTTTTTTAGTCACCCACTGAGCAAAGCTCAGTAGTTGTGATTCATTTGCTTCTATCTACTGCCTCAGTTATGGGTTCAAAAGGCAATTACTTTATTAGATTACATCATTAGGATTTTATTTAGATGATTTTATGTGTTAGCTTCTAATAGAGAATGTCATTGTCCTTTTTTTTAGGAGGGATTTCCTCGCCTTCAGTGTAAGTTTTGAGCAGTTGCAGAGCACTCAGCTACCTGCTTTCAGATTTACTCCAGCTTTTTTCCTACCCTCCTGCCTGCAGTCAGTTCTGTCTGCAGGGCGCCGTACTCCTGACCCGAGCAGAATGCTATTTGCTTATTTTATCTCTGAAAACAAAACAAATTTCTCTGCGTTTTGTTCTATTTCCTACATGATAGAATCTTTTGTTTTCACTTGCAACCTTTGCAGCTTCCAAGAATTTTTACTCCTTGCAGCTTGTCGAGACGCGCGGGGTTCAATAGTCTGCCACCAGGCCCTGGCCCAAGGTCGAGGATTCCCTCCTTTTCCTTCCCAGTATTGTCCTGCATCCTGCAAGGCCCTTCTCCTTACATTGCTGCGGCTGTCGTGACAAAGGGGACTGGCACCAGGCACACTCCTGCTGCCACGGTGACAGCTGCTGAGCACTCGCCAAGCTCTAATGACAATAGCATGACCTTAGATACTTTATTAAGAAAGAAAAACTTGAAAGGGAGGGTGCACTTAAAAGCAGACAATAACACCTCGTCTCAGGGCACCGCATTGTTTTGCAGAGCCCAGGATGGAAACCGATTAATATAATCTTGGCCTTTTCTCTTTCGGCTGCCCTCCCCTCCCCAGTTTACGCACAAACTCATCCATCTCAATGCTAGACTCGAGCTCACAATATTAACTGCAAATCTAAATGTGTAAATAAATGTTACTGACTGTTGAACCAGATATGGGGCCAGGACCCCACAGAGTCTATTTTTAATGCCTATGCGACACTCCTTAACTTGTTGTTACTCTGTGCTTTAGAGTCTTTCTCTGTAAAACAGGCCTAAGGATGCTCTAGTGAGTGGGATGAAGCATCCCGAGCTACACAGGTCTGGATGCAGCTGTGCCATACGTGGAGTGGAAGGCTGAGTGCTGCAGGGCACTGTGCTTCCCATGGCAGCAATGGGAAAGAAGGAACCCCATGTAGGAGCCTTTCTTCTCTTGTGCCTCAGGTGTAGGTACAGGGATCTGCAGCTTTGATGGCCCTGCGGAAAACCTTCCCCTGGAGCCACCCAGAGAGTTTGGAAGTAGTAAATATGTTTGGTGAACAGAGGAAGTAGAGCTGGTCAGAAAAATTCTGACTAAACAAGTTTTTGCTGGAATTTACCGATTCATCAACATCAAAGCACTATGTGGAGAGGGTCCAATTTTGACAAAGTTCCTTCCAAAACCAGTCAGGGTTTGAAAACTGTCTGCCAGGCACATTTTTAAAACCTGGCTAGTGTTCTGCTGGTTTGCACTGTTGGTTCCATAGCAGTCCACCAAATGGCTGGTAAGAAGAGTAGATCTCCAAGTGTAACTCTTAAAAATTCCATCAAGTGACTAACTCTTAAAAATTCCATCAAGTGACTGCCTTCAAATCAGCAACTCCACAGTGCTCAGGGTCTGTGACCCTGGCTTGGTCCACCAGGCACAGTGCTGCAAGGGTTCATGCAGCTCAAAACCCAGGGCTCAGGAAATTAGCTCTCTATAGTGCTACCAAATTTTATCAGAGGCTTCTTCTTAAATAACAGAGAAATAGGCTGAGCTAAGAGCTGCTGCTTTTAATAGTTTTCTTTGAGTTTGGAAGGAAAGTGGATTTTCTCTTTATATCCACGCTCAAGTATCTCTATTGACTTAAATGAAATTACTATTGAGCTGAATTTGTGTAGAGAACTTCAGTGAATTGCTATATAACCCTTAAAACATAATGAGATACACAAAAATATCYTACTATTTCTCCTCTCCACTTGAGATAAACAATTCTTCTGTTGTTTCTTATGGATGATACTGGGTGATCCATAGGCGGTAATAAAGCTTAAGAAACAAAAAAAAAAAAAAAAAAGAAGAGAGGAAGAAGAGGAGGAAAAAATGCAAGCTGGACCTGGTTCTTCTCAATATGCAATTCCTCCTTTTTTATCCTTTGCATCTGGTTTTGTGTGTGTGTATATCTGTATATGTGTGTGTCTGTGTGTGTGTGTGAGAGAAAGAAGGAGAAAGAGAGGAAGGCTATTTTTTGTTTCCCATGATATATTTTGTTTACAGTTCAGATAGCTTGATTCATCGAGCAGGCCTTTACAGAGCTTTTCTTGAGCTCTTCATGGGAGAAAAAAACAGAAAACCTTTTTTTTTTTCCTTTTTCACAGAGGGCTTTTCCTGTCTCCAGTGTGACCACACAGTGCTGGAGAAGCACAGCAATATGCCATTGCTTTTGGGCTTGCCCATGTCCAGATGTGCATCCCATGTTTGAGGAACTTTTAAAGCAAACCGAAAGAAACAGGATTTTACTGAAAGAAACAGGATTCCACAAAAAAGAAGCAGACCAATAAAAACTGTACAGAGAACATTTTTTTCCAGAGTACCTACTCTTATGCAATTGCCCTAATGTATTATAGTTCACAGTGCCTCCCTTTTGGAGTCATTTCTTCTCTTTTTAAATGTATGCTAGTATTTTTTTCAATGAGACCCGAGATAATCTTTTAAGTAATGTGTTTATTTTAGCTCTTTGGTTTTCCCACTCCCCTAGGTCTGCTCAGATTTCGCTCCTATCTGTTTTATGTGCCAGTGACATTGGTTATTATAAGATCAGGATCAGAATTCCTTGAGGGGGGCAACAGTGCTGTAAGGGCTTGACATGAGATCAGAAGCAAAACAACAGTGAACTGAAAAAAAAGCCTCCCCCTCCCCAGGAAAAAGAAAAAAAAAAAAAAAGTAGCAGGGTTTACGGTGCCGAAAGCTCTGGGTTTCCCATCCAGACACCATCTGTGAAGCACTTGGGGACAGTGCCTAATGTCTGAGTCATCACGTTTGGCAGTCATTTACCCAGTGGTCTGTTTCCCTTGGGGGAGTATTCATTTGGGGAGAAGAGGAATGGTAGAAAGAAGGAAGATAAACTGCCCTTTAGCCTCGTGATTTATATTTGGTCAGAGTACCCCTGTTCTATTTTCTTTTACTTGGAATGTATCTTGGACATGTTGTTTTAATATGAGACAATCAGCTGGGCTCTCAGAGTAATGTCCCCGGAGAGCAAACAGCCTCCCAGTAGGGTAATATGTTCAGCAGAATTGTAAGATGTGTTCTCCAACATCTGCATTCTATTTGTGCCTCCAGAATATTTCCCATCAGCATTTGGGGAATCAAAGATGCTTTGAGAGATGGTCACCAATTCTCCACACTGCATGATAACTTGTAAAATGTTTACTTCTTTAAACTTCTACTGAGCTGGCGGTTTATTTGTTTCTTTCTTCCTTTTTTTTTTTTTTTTTTTTTTTTTTTTTTTTTTGAAAAGAAACTAACAACAGACGGACATGGAAATACATTTTAAATTATCCTSTCAAATGAGTGGGTTCTGAACTTTGTAGTAACCTCTTGAGAAACAAGAACATCTAGGAGTCATTGTAGACAAGACAGTGAATGTCTGTTCTGGCAGTTTGACAGAAAAATGACTTATCAGACTATGCATTAGAGGTGCACAGACAATAACATGAAGAGTATTATATACAACATTTAAGACACCACGTCTTCACTTTGATCGTTGCCTTTGGTTTTAGTAACCTCATCTAAAACATGACAGGCACAGAAGTAGAAAAGACAGGTAGTGAAAATGTCAAAGAATAACACAGAACACATTCCTTTTGAGAAGGTATCAAAAATACTATGATTATTTACTCTGTAAAGTAAAAAGTAAGAGCATACATAGCATAAATATCACATTAGAAATAATAGATRGTGGGCAGGAAGCCAACTAAAAGCTGCTTTTACCTTTCCCAGTGATATAAGCAGTAGGAACATTCAAACTCAAAAGGAAGTAGCAATTGACACAATTGTGAGCATCAGTTTTGAGGAATATTACTAGTACAAATAAGACGCAGTTAGCTGAAAGACAGGAAAAATATCAGGCACAAATATTAAATGTAGATGTCACCAAATGCAGATGTCACCAAAACAAATGACTCAAACCTTATTCAGAAAGGCATATAAGGGTGATAAAGAAAATGAGCCTATTACTTGGAGGGCAGCAGTAGGAGGGATGCGATTACATTGTGCATTCTTATGGCAAAGAGTCTCACATTCACCTGCTGGTATTTTACAGGGAATGTTCTGTTTCTTTGGCATGGCCTTCTACTGGATTTCAGCTGCAGGGAGCACTTTAATAAATAGATAAAATTATTTTCTGTTATTACTTTTCCTCGTGAACAATGTCTTAGCTGGTTATTGGATGAAGGGAGGCATCTGCCTGCAAGACAGTGACAGTGAAGAAATTACAGTTTTGCTCTAGGATTACTCATATTGGCTGTGTGTGGAGCCAGGCTATCAGGCTCGATGGATTAGAAATAGGTATCTCGTGGCATTCATCTACCCAGTAGCAAAAGAAAGTTATAGCAGTGTATATGAAGCATTGAACTTGCATTAAACAATAAAGAAAACATTAATTCATTTCATTCATTCATTTTTTTTCTTTTTTTTTTCTGAGATCCTTTTTCTGCTGCTTCTGTGAAAGCCAAATGAAAGCAGCAAATAACAAAAAAATAAATCCCTGAACAAACAGTTGGGACTTTGACTTGCGAAACYATATTTGCATGTTTGTTCTGAAGAAATTCCCATAGCCCAGCTCTGACTTTTATCTATCCCCACAGGATGTACTCCTACACTTTTTCTTCCAGGGTCCCATGCTTCCTGTGGGTGTTCCCACAGCTGCCAATTCAGACAGCTCGGGTCTGGAATAGGCTTTGCACAACCCCGAAGATGCTATTCTCTCACTAAGTCAAGTGATTCTACACAAAAAATATGGCAGATGTTTAGCATCAGGAATCAAAATAGAGTTTTCGCACCACGCAGCACATTCTTCTCTTCCTGATACCTTTCATTTCCTCTCTACAGGATATGGAACAATTTTCCCCTTTTGCTGCTGTTCATGTGAACTCAGGAATCTATGAATTGTACAGGGACTTCTGAATTCCCATGCAGTTTTCTCTAAGAGGGAAAGGGGCTTGATTCACTGGCGTCTTAGGTTTCATTTGTTTCCTGCCAGAAAAACAAACATAGTGTTTGAAGAGAGATAGCAACAYTGCATTACCTGTGTTCTTTGCAGCTTGCTGATTCCACAGTGATTTCRGTGCCTGAAAAAGAAGAGTTTCTGAATGTGACCAGGATGAAGAAAAGCCAGTTTTCTTTCAGAATAAATGCTCTAGCCATAGGCCAGAAACATCAGAGAAGCTTCTAYACCGTTCTGCAGAGAAGTCTGCAGTCCTCGGAGGTGAAAGCCAGATTCACTGCTGCTACCATGAATAGTCCTAATTGTGTCAGTGGAGAGTTTCAAACTGAGGTTCCAGCCATTTGCGGCCTTGTGTTGCCCTATGGCATTTTCTTAGCCTGATCTAGCGTCTTTTTGTGCAGCTCTGCGTGTGGCCCTCATCGCTAGACTCTTTGACTGCCTCAGGAAAGGTGCATCAGTTTTCTGGTCTGCCAGCTGAAAGCATTTCCCATCTTATCTGTTTGGAGTCTTTCAGTACTGTCACTTGGCCATAATATACTTCGTATATCTAGCTGCCAGTATTGTTGTGATACTGCATTGCACACCAGGGAGTACCTAAGGACACTTACATAGCTTGGGAGGCAAAAAATAGGAAAAAACTGTGCCTGTCAATACCGATTCTAAATAGCAAAGGAGGAATTCATTCATTTGCATCTTAATTCTTTGTCACGGAGATTTTAGGTTTGTCATTCATCCTGTTTTTAGCAATGTGGCACACTGTGTTGAACCATTAGACATAAAAAAATGAACATAGGGCATAACAGGATGAAACTGCCTGGCTATCGCATAAATTCTTCAAGCCATTCATTAAATTACTGACATTGTCCCCATTCACTAAATTACTTCATCAAGCTCTTTCTCTTCTCATGATGGATTTGAGACCAAAATAAATATGAGAGACATTACAAATTTATGAATGTATACAATACTGTTACTAATCCTCTTTTCTACTAAGAATTTAAACTATACTATGTGTGTTAGGCAGTTTTTTAAAGCCATGTGCTTTAAATATGCTTGTGTGTTTACATATATGCTTGAATGTTACTGAAATCATGCAGAATTACCCAAAGTGTTTTTCTCTATAGTTTAGTGGTTAGAATTATCTGAATACTTTTAAATTCAGCATTTYCAACAACGTAATATTTTTTCTCAGAAAAATGCCTGTTTTTCTTGAAAATATTCAATTTTGTTTTAGATTTACCATCTTCTGTAAACTGCAAGATTTTTAAAACTTCATAGAAATGCTTGGTAGTTTGCCCATTTCTAAAAATGGAGGGAAAAAACATTTTTTCAGACAGCTATGCAAAGTAAGCCCAGTTCACACCGAACTCTTAACATAAACATTTCAAGCACAAGCTTAGCAGCTGCATAGAAGTCAGTAAAGAGAGTGGAAAGGCCTGTGCAGTCTWTTGAACATATTACATACACTCGTATTCCCAAATTGGACAGATCTGCAGTGTTAGTAATTGTSGCAGATGAGGGATATATGGGTACAAACCCATATGGCAGCTGTCCTCCACAAGGCTTCACTTACACTGTGGGCTGCCTAAATGGCCTTTACGTTGTTTTAATCCTTCAAAGCAGATAATATCAGGTAAACTAACCAAAAGGCCAACAATGTTACAAGAAGAAAACGTTCAGTGCTTGGCCTGAGTCTTGTGGAGATCCCTGCATGTTCTCCCACATGGTTATTCCACCCCTGAAGGCTTTGCAGGAGGTCCTCCAGCAGTAACACTATGGGCAGCATGTTATATGGTGTGATTCAATTGGAAGAGAGCATAGATCCTGTTCTCCACATTGTAGCTCTCTTTTTGCTTCCCAGGAGAGAAATCTATGAGGGCTGGGCTGTGTTTTTA
This sequence comes from Nothoprocta perdicaria, assembly GCF_003342845.1. Lineage (NCBI taxonomy): Eukaryota > Metazoa > Chordata > Aves > Tinamiformes > Tinamidae > Nothoprocta > Nothoprocta perdicaria. The sequence continues at coordinate 510,471 of NW_020455457.1, forward strand.
AAAGCTGAAATGCAAAAACTCAGATCTCAATAGCAGCACCAGCTCCCTCACTGAAAATTGCAGTTTAACACCTGAGATTGCACACGGATGGGGGGAATGTGTACTACATTCTGTGCAATTGGTCTGTAATCTTCTTGACACCTGGCCATTGCTGATGTTTTCCGTAGTGTTTGCACCTCTGCACATGACCTCTTGACRTAGCATTTTCTAATTTAGTACTTTAGTATTCTTTCATTCACCTGAAAGGTTATCCTTTTGCATTGATTTCATTGATTTCATGATATAATCAGTGACTATCCAATGATCTTTTTGCCCTGATAGCACTGAACTAGATAAAGAAGAGATTCTCATCAGCACCGATTAAAAAAAAGATAATAATGAACAAAAAATCTATAACGTCCAATAAGATTAGAAATATTTTAGAAAAGCATTCTCTGTAAATCTTCCTGAGCTGACTGTTTGTTTACTTTTTTCATCCAAGGTTAAGAAATGGAGTAAGGTCCCATCAGTATTATACTCCATTTTATATATTTTTTTATTCCATAAGATTTCCAAGAAAGTTTCCCGGCTCTTTTGGAAGTCTGATACACTAAAGAGAGAATGAGAGGTTTCCTCTCTGGTTTGCACTATTCATATCCGGTGTCTCTGTATTTCACATCCCTTTTGCAAGTTTGCCAGAGGCAACAGAAGCCGTAGTGGGCCTTTCTCAGAAGCAGAGATTGCGGAGGATCCCACTCTGAGGAGAGCGGATGTAAAGCACAAAGACTTCAGTGTACCCACATAGTACCACATGGAGCTTTGGCAGGTTAATGACACTTGTATTCTCATTTCCAATATGGGATGTGTGTGCTACAGAGATATCTCCTCCTGAAAGTGTAGTCACTAAAGATGATTAATTAATTTCACTCTTCTGGACAGTCATCTTCTATAATTAATATGTTAAAAAAGTATTATAAGTACCACCAATCAAAATTTGGGATTAAGACAGCAGAACATTCAGGGATAGTTTATTGTAAAATTTAATTTTGAATTTTCAAATGTCAGCACTCCAGTGGAGTATCTTTTCTGCTTTACTCCAAAAAAACCTTTACTCTGCTCTCAACTATTGGCACTTTCGCTAGCTTTCATGTTTTTCATGCCCKGTGAGTGAGCTTGAGAAAGAGAATAGAGCTTTATGTGGTCTGGACCGTATAGCAGTTGAAATAGTGTCTAGCTTTATTGTTGTGAATAGGTCATTAGCAATAAACTCAGCTGGTCAACAGAAGGGCTATACTGGCTACTAATTACAAACTGATGTTAGATATGGTGCCAAGTCACATGTTCTCAGTGTCAGCCCATAAGACATTGGTCTTTTGGGAGGAAAGGTGTTCCAGAGAATTTAGTTATGAAACTAGTGTCTTTGACAAAAGGCACCGAACAACAAATTTAAGAATTTGTGATATCTCCTCTTCCTAATCATTTACATCTCTTTTTCTTTGGGGAGCATTCGTGGGTATTAATTGAAATTGCCAGGAGAAAGTATGTCAGAGAACACAAACTTTGTTCTCTTCAAGGTCGAGTTGATCCTTGTGTGGATCAGTCAAGAACGGGAGAGGCAATGGGGTAATATATTTTACAAGATGTGAAAGAAAGTAAATATTGTTAAATAACTGTGATGCCATGGACAAAAGATCATGAAAATTGTTAGCTTGAGGGAAGAGTCATGTATATAGAGGACGGAAACACTTGGCTAATAAGTGTGTGGCATTTCACTGCCATGGTATCAGAATTCTCAATATTAGCAGGCTTCCCTTTTCTGAACTCTTTAGAAAATGCCATTAATAAAAAAAAAATATTAGCCCATAGGAAGTATGAAGAGTTTCTGTTCTAGGGAACAGCACTGACATTTTAGTTGCATGAACACAGTCCATCTGTTAGTGCACGTTAATATTTAAGACCTAAAAGTAGATTCCTTTTTCTCTTTGAGTGCTTCAATCCCTTTTCCTCCAGTATTTTAGCTGGATCAAATATGAAGGCCAAGGATGAAATCAAATAAGGGAATGCAACCACCATGACTTCCTTTCTGTTTCGTTTCCTGCCAGCTATGAGATTTTATTTGTGCATTTTGAATTATCAAGCTCTTTAATATGTAAGGAGATCTTGTGGCTTCATGCAGTAGATCTATCCTGTCTGAAACTTGCATCTTTTGGATTAGTTGTTAGGGCTATTTCAGTTTGCAGCGTATACTACAAAATACACAGCTGCTTCTGTCTGGCTGCTCCAAACTTTGCTGTAGAGCCCTGTGGGGAGCCCTTGTACTTGCCTGTTCTCTTTGTGATCCCAGACTTTTCTGTGACAAGGGGTCTGAATCATGTTGTGGAGAGCTGCCCTATTAGATAGAAACAAAAGAGTTTGCAAATTATCTTTTTTTTTGATATTAGTATGCTTGTCTGGATGAATTGACTTTGGACAGCATAGTGAAGGCACATTCTAGATAAAGTGCTCTACATATTGTAAGCCTTCCATATAATGTGAAAAGATTGCAGGTAGAATGGTTTCACAGAATTAGCTTTTGATGTCTCTTCTGTCATTGGCTAGATTCCTGACTCTCTCTAGTTAAATTTGTAGAGAAGGAAACATCTGAAAATGTTAAAAATGATTCTGAACTTTGTGTGCTTCTGTGGATTGGAAATGACACTCCATCATCCCAGATGAACATGCTGCAGCTCTGCTTACTGCCACTGATGCAGGTGCTTCACCTTATGTTCCTTTATCCTATTTGATTAATGTTGATTYTCAAAACCCCGCACACTCATTTTGAAATTTCACAGACATTGACCATTTTACTGCAATGCTAAAGGCACTTAGTAAAAAAAAAAAAAATAGATATTTTTAATTACTGTTCAGCCATTCCTTTACCTGCTGCCTGGCATTGCACTGACACTAGGGCTGTTGGTTCAGACAGTTGCAGTAAGAGTTCCTCTTCACTCAGTCCTGTGATGCAGACTGCCAAGACAAATCTCGTGTGGGCTAACCTACAGGGCCTCTGCGTGTGAGAAACATGAAAGTACAAGCACTTTCCAATGAATGATCTAAGGAAAATTACATAAATGAAAATACAGCAAAGCCCGGTCATCTGCCATTATTTATATACTGCTGTTGTTTGGTCAGCTGGAATCACACAAACATCCTATTGTTAGGACCTGTAAATATATACACAGAGATTCTGAAATGAGAATCATGTAGAAAATGAAAGGAGTACTTAATCAGGAAAATCTGCTATCTTATKCTGGAAATTTAACAGATATTCATACAAACACCTACAATGTTATCAATACTTTGACCCTTGGTCTTTATGAGATTCTGAGCTTTGCCAGTGAAAAATGCTGCTTYGACTGACTGGTTTTCTATGAGAAATCCTCAAACCAGGACTTCTGCTAAAAGCAGGGACACTTTTCTCTCTTCCTTTAGGGGTAGGGGTTGAGTAGGGAGTGGGGTGGGGAAGAGCGGGAATAGCAGAAATCATTCCTATGAGAGAAGGAGGAAGCTAAAAGAGCTTTGCAGCTCAAGTCAGCTTTTCTCTGTGCTTCCCCCACCCTTCTCGTGAACAATAAGTCAGTTTGCTATCTCCTTTTCCTTCCTTCCCTTTCCCTCCCTGCAGTACTTGGCCTGAGAACAGGGTGAAGGGGTTTGTTTGTAGTAATACTCGCAACATGACAGTGGGTGGAGGTCCTTTGTAGGCCAGGCCAAGGAAAGGTTTGGTGGAAACACTTATAGCCACCACATATCTAGTCTGGAAGGTATGGAGTGAGGAGGATCTCGGACACTGCAAAATGAGAGTAAAAGAGCAAGCATCAGAGGGACCAAGCTGGGACTGTGTAGCTGGGCCAAGCTGATACCTGAGTTGTTAGGAAGACGCTAGACAGGCCTGAAGTGCAGGGTTGCTGTGGTCACTGTGGTCACTGCTTATCTAGAGGGCCAGCATAAAACATAAAGCAARGTAAAATAAAAGTAAACTTGGATCAATCTGTTGGTGTGTGAGGCATGTCACTCACCTCAATCAGTAATTTTAAACTTTGCAATAGTATGTTCAGGGCAATAGTATGTTCAGTTGTAACTCACTGTGAAATGGCACATGTTCTATGAAGTGAGTTGCTTCTCTCTCTGTGATGCTTCTCTTCAGCCCTCTGTGATGCAACCTGATGTACCYAAAAGCAAAGCAGACACTCATCTCTCTCTAAGAACTGAGAGAATACAGAGCTGGGTGCTGAATAAAAGACAGCCCGGAAACTTAGCAAAAACCTGAGGAGACATGAAGGGARTTGCTGGGCTATAATCTTTCTGGAAGGAATGGCAAAAGAGAGAGAATAAGCAGATCTGGCTTAAGGCAATTCCTATTTGTGCCTCCTCCCTTCTGTCTTGTGCAAATACCACTCTGTTCACTTAATTTTTGGCCTTTCTGCCCTTGCCCTGCAGACCTGCAGAGTGGGAAGTCAAACAGGCAGCCCAGAGGCACCACAGCCAGAASAGAAACAAGAGGAGGATGTGGAAATAATTGAAAATCCCTGGGTTCCAGAAAGTCAGTAGAGGACATGCCAGCACCCTTAAGCTAAGGAGGGACTTGGGAGAGGGTGCAGTTTGCATATTTGGAAGGAGAGAGGGAAGTGCAAGTTAATAAGACAGTGTGAAGATCTGTGAACTGCAGAAGAGGCATTCTAGGTGGGAACCACACCCTGTCTCTAATTCCCTCAACTAATCTGGCTGCAGCAGAAGCCCACACAGAAATTCTCCTTCAATCTCCCTTACTTCACGCCTCTTTGGGGCTCTACAAATGGCCAAAATGTGAAGCACAGTTGGTTTCTCTGTTCTGTGTGTTCAAGTATCAGATGATCAAGCTTTGAAGTTGAAAACCTGTTTTTAAAATGAAATTTCCTCATGTTGTGAAGAACAAAGCAGCAAATTTGCTACCTGGAACAGCCCCTATATCAGTTAAATTATCAAATGCAAATGGCTTATTGGAGTCATTCAGGGAGAAGAAAAACTTTTTTAGGAAGTGGCTATGTATTTAAAAGATTTATACTCTGCTCCCTATAGAACAGTGCTCAAGAAATACAGATGTTCCCCACTCTGCTCGCTGTCTTGCAGTCTGACAGCTGTTTTCACACTCTGGAAGTGGTGGAGAGAGGTGCTTTAGGCTCAGAAGAAATGTTCTAGCTTGCTCTGCAGGGATTTGGTTAGAGCAAGGAAGATCCATCCCAGTCCAAGACTTCAGCAGGTTATTTCTTATTTCACTTTGGTCAGTGCAAAGGGAGTGGAAATCACCCCCAAACACTGTAGGAGACTTCCTGGAAAGTCTTCTGGAAAAGGGGGACTTCCCAGCTTTAGAGTACTGCCAAAATGACCTACTTTGCAGATCCTGTCAGAAGAAATACATTGTGGGACTGTGCATGGCTCCTTGGGGACAGTCTTAGCCTGGGAGAAATGTCTGTAATTTGTCAAACCAGGCATTGCAGCTGGGGCAGAGATTCAGTGAGCCCCACAGCCCTTTTCCCAAACTTCTTCCTGCCTCCCCTTTGTGGCTGTGTAGAACTGGAGAATCCTTCTTCTCCTAATGTGCCACTGTAGGCTTAGACAGCCAAAGGAATTCCTCGCTTGTTTTCCCTCAGGCTCCTGGAACCCRCTGGAAAGCAAGCGACGGAGTTACTCCTTCTTCATCTCTTGCATCGAGGCTGCCTAGCAGGAGGAACAGGGAAGGGGCAGCAGCTGCCCAGAGCTCCCTCCGTTTGCCTCAGAGCTGCTCCGTGGATCTGACGTGTAGGGAGGGGAGCAGATGATGGGAGGCAGCTGGGGAATGTGATGCCCTCTACATCCTTCCTGTAGTGACAGGCCTTATTCAAACACTTCAGTTTAAAAAGCTCAGAGTGCAGCTCCGGGAGAATGCTTTTAMTTCATAATCAAATATGGGGCAATAACAGATGGATAAAACAAACAAATGTGGGGGAGGATGAGGTACACACTGAAACATGCTGGAGTGTATTCTGGGAAGAAGACACCCACTTTCCACATGCTACTTCTCATGCAGGTAAACCTATGGTCAGGTGAACTTCAGGACATACTTCCCTGTGGTCAGCATTACARGAAGGGTCATCTCTCCTCGTTGTGTGGAAACAGTCCTCACGTCCCTGTGTGCTTTGAAGCTCTTCCCGTCCCTGCTGCATTGCTAAACTCACTCTTTCCTGAGGCAGCCGAGCAAGTAGCTTGGCTCCCTGAGCAGCTCCAATACTGCGCTGTCGCTTTGCCAGCTGATGCAGCCTGTTGAGCGGAGCGCTGGCACAGCAGCTCCAACGTGCATCAAGGCTCCGCGGGCCGCGCCGCATCGCGCTCCTCGCAGTGGCTCCCTCGCAGCCTCCGCATGGGGCCGCTCCGTGTGCGCTCCGCAGCCACCGCGCCTGCAGCCAGCCCCATTGTTTTGGTGCTGGTGAGAATGCACAGTGTTCTTTCCAGCAAAGAAGGCCTCCAGGCGAGCAAGGAGGCTTCTCAAAGCACAAGGGGTGGGTTGCCAGATASACAACAGAATGCATGAGGAGGCTGTAGCAATTTGTTGTCCCTAYGTGCCTAGGTTCCTACTGCTCAGAACTTCACATGGGATTTAAAATCTGTGACACGTATCAGGGCATTGATAATACAATATTACTGTATGGAGAAGGGGAAGAAACGTCAGGTGAACTTTCTCAGTTCAATCTCACTAAGTAGTGTGGTGGTGTTGTACTGTAAGGGGCTGTGCCGCCTGKAGGTCTGTTCAATAATAAAAATCCATGTGTTTTACATATGCTCTGATTACACAATTTCTCCTTTACTGTCCGTGCAATCATATATTTCTGACATTTAATTTATCTTCAAATGTGATCAGTTTCTGCTATCTGACAGCTGGTCACAGACCTAGCAGAATATGAAAATGCGAGGTAAGTGTAGTCAGTTCGAGGAAATGGCAATATTGGTTTCAAATTAACAGCAGCAGTTTAATTCTAGAAACCATGACAAAACACTTTATATTTTTTTCCCCTGAGCTCGTTCTTGGAGCTTTGTTTTGAAAGGAGAACGTTTTCTTGGCATGCTTCTGCTGGATTTYTTAAATGTGCCAGTGGAAGAAACATCATGCTTCTGTGTCTTCAGCTTCTTTGTAATAAGATCCAGTTAAACAACTAAAGACATTAAAAATTCATTAGAGCATTTCAGTGCTGCCATCAATGAGACCTGTTGTTTATCAAACCACTTCCAACCAAATAAAATGTCTTTTTTTAAGCAAATAATGGAACACATTCTTTCAGACTTCTTTGTATGAAATTGCTTCTATACCTATAAGTAAACCATTTTCACACTTATGTAATGGAGCAGTAGGCAACAGGGTAGATCTGTGAGAATAAATTTCACAGCCTTCAGYCCTGGCAAATAACATCATGTCACTGAGATGATACTCAGCATTAAAATAATTAATTGCAGAGATATTACTGCTTCATCAAGAAGCATTTTTAGAGCGTTCAGGGGACTACAAGTAGAAATACACTGGGCCAAATTTTGCTTTGATTTTCTACAGAAAGAAGAGCTTGGTCAATCTATATAAACTATTATACAAGCAAAAATGATTCTAATACTKCTTTCTGACTAGAGATATAGGAATCTTTGCATAAAATTAGGCTGCGTTGTCAAAGGCACATTTCCCACAAGAAAATAACATATAAGCTGAATTTTGGGACTGATTCATTTAGGTACACTGCATCATGCTGAGCACTGATTTCTGAAGCAGCGGCAGATCAACTCAGTTTTAATTCCTGTTCAGCTAAAAGGACTTTGACCAAAACAAGWGCTAAAATACCATCCTGATGCAGTTGCACATCAAAAGAAACTTACACAAGTTTAACTTTAAAAGCTGCTGTCACTAAAATAGCTCTGTAGCTGTTCACCATGATTCCAGTTCCCCGACTCTCAGCATGATTACTGAGAATGCTATCTGGAAATCTGAAATAAACTACAAAGTCCAACTTCATCAAAAATGGGGTCACTGCACTCTGCATTTGTACCACCTTTTGCAGTAATTCAGATTGGACGGAACTGAAAAGTAGATTAGAGTGTCATATTGGTGAGAAAAAATCACATGTTACTTGCTGCAGTTCMAGTCAATCTAAACACAGTGGGGTCTGATATTTGTGTTTGAAGAATTATGTTCTATACTGATTTGAAAAGGTGATGGGCATTTAAACTGGGAAGACCAGGGACCCATCTGAATTTATGAGATTTCAGTATTTTAAGATTTAAATGAGGATTTAAAATGTATGCTTATCTTATGATATAAAATCTGTGGTTAAACTTAGAACGTAATATTTCTCCAGATGTTTTTCATACAGGAGCCAAATAAAGAAGATATCTGTCAAATAACTTGATACCCTGCTTGGGAGAAAACTGCTGCTGAGATCTTTCCTGAGYTGTGAATCCCTTAAAAGCAGAGATCTGAAGTGTATATTATTTTTCAAGGAAAATCTGAAAAGACCTTTTAGTCTCACAGGCTTATACCTTATATATACATATTAAATGTGTCCTCTTAAACTTCCCAAGGAAGATGAATAAAGGGAGACAGTACTATTTTCAATAGCATGATTTTTACCCAGCAGAACATGTGCTGTTTTTTTATACTTTTTTTTTTTTTTTTGTGTGTGTGTGTGCTTTCAGAGAGTTCTTATTGTCAAAAGTACAGAGGTTTCCAAAGCTTCCTTTTCTTGTATATTCTTATTTTCTACAATAGGCTCTACTTYGGCTAGCGCCATATTTACATAGGAATGCAAGCATAATTAAATGCTGACAGCAAGAGGTCTCCTTGGGTGGAATCTGAATGAATATCTTACAGCAATGCGGTTAACAAACCTTATAAAAATAAAAAAAGGAGAGGCTGCTCTCTCACACACTGGCCAGTGTTAGTAGAGGGGGGCTATAATGTCCTGGAGAGGAGGTATGTAAACAAAGAGGTGGCAATGCTAGGTCTGTGGTGAGCAAGACTTGACAGCAACATAAACAGCATAAAGAAGCCTTCTAAACAAAATCTCCAGCTGATCAGTGGAGCCGACCCACCACAGGCCTCCAGAGCTGCTGGGAAAGCGAGATGCTTTTCTAGAGGATGTCAGTGTGTTCACAGCAGTAGGGCAGATGGGGAAGATGTGTTGAGAGGCAACATTGAGTCGCTGGGGCTGGGAACAGGTGGGACCCCCCAGTGCCAGCACAGACTGGGCTGCTGTAGAGAGAGAATGCTTTAAAGGGCTGTTAGCAGCGAGGCACTAGGCCTTTMACTGCCCAGAATGTCAGAAAAGGGGGGAATGACCCCATTAAGAAGTTAAATTAACAGAATTAATTTACAGTTAAGAAGTTAATTTAACAAAACTAACAAAATTAACAAACTTAATTTAACAATAGATTAAGCTTCCTCTGCCAGGTAAAAAGAGAGAGAATGAAATCTGGACCTCCCTCAAATACATAAGGATATTATAGCTGATTTTGATGAAAGATAAAATCCTTTTCACTAAGTCTTTATGGCCCAAGCTGTTCGTGTGGTTTTTGAGGCTGCAGAGAAGGCTGCATACTTCGCTGTCCTCCGTATTCTCCTATTGCCAGTTTTGTTGGAGTCAAAAAAGTGTTTATATTCTGTAAGTCAGACACAGATGTGCAAGTAAGTACAGTGTTGTATTAAGGAGTAGTTGATTTGTACTCTGCTAAGAAAGTCATTCCTAAGAAAGGAGAGATRGCTCAGGTTCCTTCTTTTTTATGTTGTAGGTGATGTAACAGCACTAAAAGCTAGATGCAATACAAACTCTCCTGAGTATACAACAGTTTTGCTTGATTGAAACAATCATATTATATCTTCTTTTAAGAATATGTTTATTGATTGAGATGCAGTCTCTGAATCTAGCATTTTATTATGGTAAATTTAGATACGGAACACATATATATACATAGCAAATACTTAAACTAAATAGAAAAGTTTGTGTTTGCTCTTATAAGAATGCTTAGTCCTTGCAAGTATTTTCAAATTTACCTGCCTAAAGTTGGGCATTATCCTTTTCTTTCTTTCTTTTTTTTTTAACTTATAAAGAATGTATCTCATTTTCCAAAGTACTAAAATATTCTTGAATTATAGTTGTATGAAAGGCACTAGCACTTGCATGCGCAYACAGATAGATGTGATTCCCTCTGTTGCACATAGAGTTGTTCATATAGAAATCAACTCCATTCCAGAAACCATATAGGTGCATTGATGCAATGCTGAGTTAAATGTATTAAGATATGACTTTTGCCTCCATAAATATGTCTTCAGAGAGCTGTCTTCATATAACATTGAGGTCTATATTCAGACGCCTGTAATGGAGAATCTAGCTTTGTTTCACATGTTCCAAAATATGAATCTCAGATTTGAATGAACTCTGAAGTCCAGAGATGTGAAATGCAGGCAAGTCTCCCAAGCTCAGCTAAAATCTGATGTTCCTCAGCAGCAACAGCTTGTTACTGAGTGACAACTGCATGAGGAATGTGAGACATTGAAACTGCTTTCAAAATTTTTTACCTTATGGCATTTATCATTTCTTCCTGGCTGTAATTATACCTACTAAATATTGTCAAGTATTTAATAGTCTATTTTATATAACTACCCTTATTTGGATTATAGTACCATGGATTCGATTTAGGAGAACATACAAGTTTATCTTTTCTTTGCAGCAGACTGATGGCAATAATTTGTCACAGTTTCCATCACAGGCCACGTGATTAAGATCAGAGTGAAGAACTGAACTGTAGATCTCAACCACTGGGACCACTGCTGTGCACTGAGATAACCAAAAAAGGTAGAGAACAAGAAGGCAGTATGGTTTGAAATTAATCAAGATGTAACAACTCCCTTTTGTAGACTGTGGTTGGGAATTCTCAGTTGACTTGACTATGCCAGTGGCTGAATCACAGTTGCTGGACCGTTCACTTCATGACCTAACACCATGCTCTTCTCACAGCTGCTGAGTTGTAGATAAATCCTGTGCAGCCTAAAACTTTAGCTTGTCTGAGGTTAATGTATCACTGACAGTTTATACCAGTTGAAGATCTGTCCCTGGGTAGCTGACTCCTGCAGAGACCATTCTTTCCTAGTGAGCAAGTTGTTCAGAAGAACTGCAAGGCCTGTGTGATCTGAGGATACTGGGAGATATTCCTGCTGCAGCCTGACAGAAGGCAATAGCCAAGCCCCTAACGTTAGTTTCTTTGGTAGCAGCTAACACATTTCATGACTGCAGTGTTATCCATGTAACTTGAAAAGAATTTTGAATGAGTCTGTGGCAGAATAAACAAGTTAATGAGATCATGGAATAGGGTTTTTTTTTCCCTTGATGATCAACCCTTGTCTTGTCTGGTGGTAATATATACATGACAGCCACAAGTAAGTGAAATAGCTTATCATCACCAACATTTACTGAATCCCAAGTGCTCCCTACCATGGGCCAATGAAGTGCAAAGGCCACACTGTAGTTCTGAAGAATAATAGACAAGCTGAAAGGGAGCCATTGTTTCTGCCTTCCCGCTAGGGCTTTGCAGTKTTTCTGAAAACATTTTAAGCCCTCTGTAGAGTATTTAAGTAAATCCTTAGAGAGCAATAATAAAGCTCTAGGCAAAGTTCGCATAGGAAAAGATAGGACTCTTTTTCAGTCAGGATGACTGTACTTGGTAGAAAGATCTGCTTCTGATTAACATKCCAAGAAAGTACTTAGGTTGAAAGAGAAATTTACTAGACACATTTAAAGGAAACTGTTTAGAAAAACGTCATGTAACTGACCTCCGAGAAAGATCTGCACAATCAGTATTTCCTTCCAGTTCATTCTGAGGTTTTCTACCTTCCTTCTCTCTCATGCACTCAGTTGCCATAACAATAATAGCAATACTTTCAGTGCTGTAACACTCTCTACTTCAAAGCACTTCACAAACACTGGACTAGATTCAGTCTGGTCTTCTGCTGATATGAAGTTTGTGTGAAATCCTGGCTTCATTATAGTGAATGGCAAATTTCCCACTGACTTCAGTGAGATTCAGTGACGTTGAGATTTCACTCGCTCCCTGTCAAAGAATTTGGGTAAAGCATATCTTTTGAAAGAGGTGAATGTGATAGCTGAAAGGCAGCAAAACCTCTCTTGATTGCAGAGAAACCCATAAATTCTCAAAATGGAGGAGAGACTTGGCAGAGGAAAAGAAAGCTTAACCTGTTCATATACTAGTTTGCTTTCCTTTCCTGTTTTTTTTTTCTCCTAGGCTAGATTCAAGGTAGATTATCTGCTTTGGTTGAGCCCTAAAATTATAAATTTCCTTCATTTATATAAATATGACCGTGAAAAAAATGCTGTCTGATCCACTACCTTGGCTGATAAATCATTGTGGCCTATACAGAAAAAAGGTTTGTTTTCAAATACTTAAATTTAGCATAATTGTTTGCAGTTATTTCACATTAGAACAGTAGGAAATCATACTCCTTTGCACAGGGGCAAAACTGTCAGGTGTCAGACCCTTGTTCATTTGAGTGATCAAATGTATTTTTGTTTCTTATCACTTGAGGCATTGGAAGTATCTTGAATATTTTTCCTGCTTCTTTTATAACATCTGAGAATGAAGACATCCTTTAAATTGTCCTCCTTCCCCACCCCCCCAAAAAAAAGTTATGCATGTCACTGAAGTATAGTTACGGACTTGAAAATCTGAAGTGTTTGTTTTACATCAAAAAGCAATGCTTATATGATGCATGATCCCAAAGAAATTGGCCTTACAAGCCTGAGAGGAAGATGTAACACTGAATATCAAAACTGAACAGTGAAGAACATGCAAATACAAATTGCTTTCAAAGTGAGTTGAAATACTGAGTGGTGCTAGCCACCGTGTATGCAGTCGTCCTATATCAGGCAGGGTTGATATCAGGCACTTGAAATCCCTTATTCAGGATAGAACTTGCATCATGTTGCCATCTGCCTTTACTTCTGACTAATCCAACTGAGCTTTTCCATCCTCCTGGGCATATGAACCCCATCTGTCCCTTAGTGACTATTACCTGGGCTGGTCTTTTAAAGCTTCCAGTTGGTACTTCCTGAGCAGACTGAAAAAGTACTCCTAACATCTTGGACCTGTTTTCTTTTTCTTTTCTTCCTTGTATGTATCTTATTACATAGAAGTATGCTCAGAGGTAGTTTGTTGTGTAAAAATGTGATGAAAACTAAAGAAGAACTTCAGGTTTTGGCCATAGTTCTCCTATCTTTTTGCTACATAGAGAGCTTTATGGCACAGGCGGGAAAGAATGTGGAAACAGCTGAAAATTAAGCTGCTCTTCTCCTTCTCAGGACTAAATTCATCATTTCTCAGTGTAGTTTGGAAAAGCTGCTTTCCAACTTTGAGCTTTACAGACGTTATTGTGGCCTTGTATTTGCCTTCTGTGCCTCATCACTAGGAGCAGCTGAACTAGTTTAAATTCTCAACAGCAATGAGAAATTCACCAGAGACAATAAATCATAGACATCATGAACTTCTGACTAGTGTGAAGTCATTCAGAAATATATTTCCCAGCAGATCTCTGCAGTCTGTGGTATTCCCATCAGGTGATTAATCCTCTGTCAGGGTGCAAAATGTATTGTAATACAGAAAGGCAAGGAAATACAGCAGATAAGAAATACAAGATTGCTTGTCTTTTCAAAGTTTTTGGGTGATAGGACTAGTCTGCAATAAATTGCAATATCTTGCATTGGTTACCTTTAAATAATTCTAAATTATGTCTGTTTTCTTCTCAAAGACCACTGCAGAGGTATTAAAGTACCATGGACATATAGATGTGTGAACACTTATAAGTGTKTGTATGTGTGTGGCAGGTGCACTCTGACCCTCTCCCATCCCTCCCTTATGTTGGAAATCAGTGAAATGGTTAACTAGTGCTTGCAGCTATGAGCAGCTGTGAGGCCTTGAGACTAGTGATTCTCACAGAAGCTGCAATGTCAACATGACACAGCTTATCTAACTACAAAATATACACTGGAACATCAAGTTTAGACACCTGTTATATGCCAAAAATACCCAACAAAAACATACTGACTGCATCCTGATCCAACTTGGGTATAAAACAAGCCCATGAGGCTTATGAATTTGAGTGACTTTTCCTTGGAAGGAGTGGGCCTGTTGTCAAGACCTCTCCCCTCGGATTGGGATGCTGCTATAGATAACTCCTTGAGGTTGAGAGCACTCTCCATCTTTGGGTGAGTGATTTGCGTGTATACACTTTGGGACTTGGCCTTTTGATTCTTCACAGTGTAGTTGTTAATTCTCAAACTGACATCCGAGCTTGCAAAGTGGTTTCCCTCTGCCTACCTATTCCAAAATATCTATYAGAGAGTAGTCTCTGAACATTAAATCCCTTAAGCATAAGCTGTAGACCAAGTCTGAGACTAAGATTTGATCCAACTACATCCAGGCTCCTTTCAGGAGGAGTTTGGAAAGCAGTGGGGTCCTTTCTGAAATGCATGGCTCAGTTGGAGGGCCTCCTTCACACATACTCCCTTAGGCATAAGCTGTTGGCCAGGTCTGGGACTAAGATCTGACTGTGAATCTGACTTGAATCCCATAACCCAACAGGAGGGCTGCTTAATCATGTGCTCTCTTGATCCAGTTGGCTGCTGAGGTAGCATAGCAATATGTAAAGAATAAAAAACACTACATAGTTTTCCTGACTGACTTAAAACACTTATTTTATGTGGTTCTAGGCTGTTACATTTTGGATATTTTTAAACTGGGAAAAGCTTCCCTTTAATCTAAGAGAGAGCTGTGATATATGAAGCCGTCTCTTATTCATTTTTATCACTTAATTTAAACACATTTTTCTACTTCTTCCTATATAAAGTTCTGGGTACCCTTGGAAAGACTAAAAAAGAGATTCCTCTCTCTCCTCCCAAAAATGGTTGCTGTCACTGTTGTGCCTTGAGCTTACTTGGGCAAAAAGTCAGTAGTATAGGACATTCTCAAATACCCAAAGATTAAAAGTTTGTGCATGAAGAGGAGCAAATGTCTATAAATCCAAGAGAAAAGAAAAAATCAAGAGCGTCAATTGTGAATAAATACAAAAAAAAAAAAAAAGAAGAGTAGGAGTTTTTTTTTGGTGGTGTTGAGGTTAAAGCTGTAGTTTTACTATTGCAGTGCCTGGATACACAGAATCACAGAATGGTTGAGGTTGGAAGATCACCTAGTCCAACCCCCCTGCTCCAGCAAGGACACTTACAGTGTGTAGCATGCGGTGACATCCGGGTGGGCTTTGAAGATCTCCAGAGAYGGAGATTCCACAATTTTGACTAAAATCACGAATTTAAAGGAAAAGTCAGGACCCCCTTAATCTTCTTTCCACTAACATGGGAGATGTTGCAGTGACTGCATTTTGACCTGACTGATGCCATCTGGATGGGGTATGGAGGGTGATACTACTGATAGGTTAGGGAAGGATGATAGTCTGTGCTGTGTGCCTCACACGCTACTGTGTGCCTCAAATAAGCAGGTAGTTGTAAATAACCAGATTTTGTTCTTATCACTTTCTTAGATTAAACATGATTAGAAGCGTGATTAAAACCAACCGAGCTCCATGCAATGAGAATTCAAATTGTATTAAAGGTGCTGTACCAGGTGACTCCTGCTGCAGTTTACACCTGTGCACATTTGAATTTACTTCACTGAGGTTAACTGCATGCTGCTGGAGCCGAGCTTGGTTTCCCATGCACGGTCACTGCGTTTGGCAGCAGTGACTGGTGAGCTGCTATCAGAGGAAATGGGGCATGTGTTCCTTTCCTCAGATCTCTATGCGAAGTGCTAGGCCTGGCCTGACAGATGTTACAGTGCCTCTGTCTGAGTAAGCAGGAAAATTATATACAAAAGTTTCCTATTACGGCTGGGATAAACAATTTCTTAACTTTTGTGTATGCTTGTCTTTCAGGGAGGCACAGTGCTCTCTCACCCTGCAATAAGGCTGATTGATTGCCACGTTGTTATGGATCCCAGCTCGTCTGCAACCCATGAGAAACTCCTTTTCATACTACAATACTGGGTTCTCAAAAAACTTCAAGTGCTTCATAAGCATAAATTGATTCAGACTACCAGTGTTTATGTGAAGAGGGAAAATCTATGATGCCTAACTGACACCACTTACTTGACTAATTTAATATTGCAAACTGAATCGGTGATGGAGAGAAGAGCCAAACTCAAGATCCCGACTTTTGACCCCCTTGCTGCATTTAGAAAATGAAGGCAATACTTGACAGAACAAGTTGCTGACCTTTGGCCACAGCACCTTTGTACAATAGTGCAAAAGCAGTTCTTTTTATGAATTCCTGCTACCCTGATACCCCTTCAAAAATAGTTTTAAAGAGAGGAAAATGCTCTAAAGTTTTCTCTAATGCCATTTTCTCTTGCGCTCCTTTAAATTTTTTTTTCCATAACAGTGGGTGGCTTTATTTAATATTCAGATACTGGGAATCTGCCATTGGTGGCTAGGTTAGCTGACTAGTCTTTAGGTTCCCTCTATAGTCCACAGGCARGTGTGCATCTAGGAGGTTCTTCCGATGATTCAGAGCAGAAGTCAAAGTCAGGTGCTCTGAACTGAGCTGTTAAAGCGCTCAAAGCCTTGGCAGCCTCTTGTTCTCTGAATGCAATAGGTAGAGCTGGGGTACATCTGTTGTACAATATAAAAGAAGTTGAATACATATGACAGAGAAAAGACTGTGATGATCCTTTTGTAATACSCTTTTAGATCTCGAAAGGCTTTAAGCAATAATACCCCAAATATTGTGGAATAAGACAAAAAAAAAAAAGACAGAAAATAAAAGCATAGTGGAGACATCTACATTACAAGTAAACTTCTGGTTTATTTCAGTGCACTGATAGCACAATTTAGAAAACATATATATATTTTTAAGAGTGGATTAAAACTGTCACTTTTGCAGCAAGAATGCAGCAACCTGTTTTTAATTTTTTTTTTTCCTATTGCATGAAAATTGCTGCCAGACAGTAAATTTGCCAATCAGGAAGGCTAAAYGCGTGTGAACATTATCTGAACTATCTTGAATATCTTTTCTAAAGACAAGACAATGACATTTCTCTGTGCAAGTTCAAACATGACCCTTTCCCCGTGTTGCAAAGAGCTGTCAAATCGAATAACAGGTACAATGAAAGCACTTCTTTCCCAAACTATTCAAATGAGCATCACCTTAAATAAACAGAACCTGGCTAAGGGTTACATGGAAGATTTGTCATAGCAAGAAGTAACATTTGAATGATAATATCTCTTAATTTATTCATTATTTAAAGCTACTCTTTTAAATAGACCTAGAGAAGGCTTTCCCAGGTAACCTCTGAGATAAAGTTATCAGACTCTGACTCTCATCTTCAATGCATCCTGCTGTAAATAATGCTTTTGCACAGGATATCTCCTACCAGTGGTGATTGCAGTAACACTTTGGCTCCCAGCAGAAGTCCTTGGGGGTGTGGTAAAGTGAGGATGCAGCAAACATGAATCATAAAAAAAACTCCCCTCAGACCTTGGACTGGTTGTATGGGATTCCCACGTTTATTATGTGGGAACATGTTGAACATATTGTATAAATTATACAATGGAGCTGAAAGATTGGGATTTCCCTGTGTTAAGCAGTTGGTTACTACAAGAGATTTAGACTATCATTATACAAAAATAAAAATCTTTCTTATAGGCAGCAAGATATTATTCAGAACACTTTTTCATTAAGACATCCTTGGAGAAATTAGACAGTCATGCAGAAATTGGTGCAGCAATTGATATGGTTTCTGCAAATAACCACAATGTCTAAAAAGAAATGTCTTTCTGCTTTTTCCTGAAAGTTGGGTGCGTTTATCAGTTAAGTTCTGTCAGTAGAAGACCTGAACTTTTTTTGTGGTGTTCAGAGTATTTACATTGTCTGTTTGGGGTTATTTTAGGTATCTGGTAAGGTGCAAGTGGGAGGAATCCAGACTTCTCATAATGCCAATGTAAAGTGGGCATGATTCAGAGAAGTCAAGCTAAACGCCTAACTAAAGGAGTTTAAAGGGAATGATATAAGTACTACCACCTGTGTTTCTACTCTGAAAAACTTTTTTTTTCAGGAATCTGTACTTTTACTGTAAAAATTCTCTTGGAGCTCGAACTTGCACACATGATGAAATCAAAGAGATTTCTAACAGCTACCAATTTGTAGTTGCTGAGGATCTTGCCCAGGATCTGTAATTTTGTTTTTAATACCTATTTGGAAGAGATTCTTTTACAACTTATTCYAATAGGTTCATTCCCAGTAGACTCCTCAGATAATTACTTGGGCCACAGTTCAAATATTCCACAGTTTGAAATATACCTGCACAAAAATCTATTTTTCTGTATACAGAGGATGTAGAACATTCACTTCTTTGGCGTGTATCTTTGGCATTCCTTTGCCAACAAATTCAAGCTTTTAGGTGTGCAATTGAGTGAACAGGTATATTTAAGGATATAATTAGATATTTATATCTTGATGCATAGAAATTTTGATACATGGCCACACACACTGGGTTATATGGAAATGAAGAAATGATCATTAAAAAGAAATATATTATTGGAGGAAGATCTTTCATGCCAYAATGAGTGTTGGTCACTTTTTCATTGGGCTATGCATAGAAGATATTACTATTCTACTTGTGACTTTTTCTGGAGTTCATAGGTCACTAAAGCTTAGTGTAAATTAGTTAGTTTAAAATCTTGTATTATATTTATCTATGTCTTATGTATCTCCATGATTTAAAAGAAAAAATGTATCATGACAAATGAAAATGGTGTTTTCTAATAATTAAAGCTGCTAATTCAGGTCTTTACAGCTCCTCCCTTTATAACGTAAGTACAATTTTGCTGAACTGGGCACAGTGGATACACAGGACATCTTTGCAAGTTAATTTTCCCAGGTTAGGATCTTGACACACTGCCTCTATTTGTATTGTGAAATCTATTTTCTAAGTGTATTTCTCAGCCCTGCTCCTGATTTCCCATGGAACCCTGCCCTTTATATTAGAGGTGAATAATTAGATCATTGGGTTTAATGTTATTATGCAGCTTGCCAAGGTTTTGAATGCTATCACATGCTAGAAGGTGTTCTCGGTCACCCTAACGATTCTAAGGCAGGACTGAGTCTTTATTTTCCCTTGGGAATCAACCTCAGGGTGGCGTCACTCAGTCAATGCATGACTTTTCTTTCAGGGTTTAACAAGTCTCACCAAAGACTAAACAGTGTATTGTAAAACCAGACCTGCAAAGTCTCACACACCTTACAAATGAGTCCCACTCCTTTTTGCTTAAGGAAAAATTAAAACAAAGCAAAAAAAAAAAAAAAAAAAAAAAAAAATGCTCCTGCCTAAAGGGATTTCTCAGTGCTATGAGGAAAAAAAAAATCAGTTCAAACAAATTACCTTTCTCATACCTCGAGATTTAGTGACATTAGCTTTTGTATGACACTGTAATTGTGCTTTGGTCATAGTGATTAAACGGGGTTCAACAGACTAAGCCCTGTCTGATAAGTTCTGCTTTCACAGGAAAGGACTCGTGTAAAAATGGTTGATTTGTCTTGCTAGTAGTCCCAAAAAAAAAAAAAAAAAAAAAAAAAAAAAGAAGATGGTAGGATACGATTTTGAGGAAAATTTTCTACCATTTGAAAAATAACTTACTTAAAGACAATTTCATAACAAGCCCTTTGTTTTTTAATCCATGAACCAAAATTCTTCACGTTGAAGTTTTTTTAAAGAAATGCTTAAACAGCCCTCTTTTCTCCTCTACAAAAGGAATAATAGTAATAATAATAAACATTTCAKCACCTCTCCTCTGGAAAAAAATGTATAGCTGCACAATTTTGTCTAGCTCCACTTAGAATTTACTGCTGTCTCAGAAGGCAAGTTAGAGATAGATATTTGGTACACTTTTTGCCTYTACATACTATAGGGAACATGTAAGTGCTCCAGAGAGAAGATTAAGTAGGCACTGAAGAAGTTCAGTGCAGTATCAGGAGCATCTTTGAAATGAAAGATTGTTGCAAGTTACAGTATCAGKGCTTTGTCTTTATTCCACCTGCACACTCATTTAATCTAAATGCACTATAATTAACATCCTCCTAACCTGAAATACTTAACCTCTAAGAACACTTTGTAGATATGRCATTAGCTTTTCATTTCAGACATTTAAAAGTTTCCTGTCTAATTAGGTCATCCACTCTCACCCCYATACCCCCACAGCTTACATGAGGGGCATCCATTTCTAAATAATAAGACACACAATTAGCCATTACTATGCTGAGGGGGAATGAATAGGCATAATCTCATTATCCTAATGGAAGTTACAGGTGTATCTTGTAAGCTGCCTTAGGCTCCTCAGGAGTGCAAAGGAGCTATCTCAGGCTTTAAATAAAAGTTATATAAACATAATTTACATCCCATTTCTCTTCATATTAGCTTGGATCCTAGAAAGTTTTATGATTTTGGCTGGGAGATTAGTTGCTGCGAGTAAAAGGCTACAATTGTTGCCTATCCAAATTTCTACAAAAATTGTTGTTATTTATAGATTTCTCCTCTGACAACTATAGACGGGGTGTTTTGTTTCAAATATTGCCCTTTTTTTTTTTCTGTATTCTGATAAATTTTTTTTGGCAAATAAAATGGAAAAAAGATCTATAAACCTAAAAAATTATCTAGTTTAAAACCACATGGAAAATTCTTCCTCTGTTCTASTGAAATAGCAAACTTAAGCAAATCAAATGTGACTTTCTATTAAATGCTGTAAATATTTGCTGCTATTGTCATATATATTGTGCTTAGTATTATATTGTACTTAGCTGCTAAGATCCTGTGATCTTAGCAGACTTTTTTTTGACCCAGCATTTTTCTCAGCGCTGCGACGTAATTATTTGCATCCACAAACAGSAATGTCAATGAAAAGCTTTTCATTTGCAATTGCAATTAGCTTGTGAGCTTCTAAATGACAGCAACCTCAGACACAAACACTACACATGCAAGTTACTTATTTTTCATATTTGAAGCATTTTTTTAAAGATAACCTTTCTATGCTTGTTTAGAGAGCAATTATTGTCCTTGTGTAATTTGATTGCATTCATCTACCAGAAAGCTTCACTGTGATAGCCAGAGGCACAACATGTTTAAATGTTCATTAGCTTCCATTAATTAATTAATTAAATTTCATCAACATAGTATTGAGTAAGGGGTTTGCCTCATATTACAAAGAGATTCTCAGCACTATAGTTCTTTTCCTACAATGCCTCAAAGCTTTATTTTTCTTCTTAAATGCTACTTCATTGGCAATTATAATTTTTATCACCAAAATGCTGTGCATTTACCAGTTTTTTCAGTAGTACTTCACTTTTTTTTTGAAGAAGAAGAAGCAGTACATAATGTAGCAAACGAGAGCTTTGAAGTTCCTTGGAAAATGAGCAGTGACTGGAGGGCACCTCCATCTAGCTATGGGTTACTCAGGTCTCGTGGGAGAAAAGTAAGTCCTGTTCTGCCTGCTGCCAGCTGGGAACCTGCTTCTTCTTTCTGTCTGCTTTCTCACCATGTTTCACCCTCCTCATCGCCAACCTGTCTGTTCAAACAGGACACAGAATAATAGATAGGAGGTGGAGCAGCGTAGCAGAGACTAGAGGTAGGCTGGCATGACACTCAGAATTGCTCTAAGCGCTGAAGCTGGCTAGAGGCCAGGGTGAAGCAGGTGAAAGGGTGTAGCCACTTGGAAAAATGGAAGGGACGGACAGACAGCAGGAGTGGGAAAGTGGAGGAGACAGTTAATTTCTCAAGGATGGTTAAAGAGAAGGTGTTCACAAGTATATTATGCCTTTGAGCTTTATTGCTTAACAATAAAGATAGCTATCCTCAGTTTCCTTAGGGYTGTCTGACAATCTCAGCTTAAGAGTGCCAGACACTGTGGTCCAATAAATGAGTGACTACTAGCACCAGCTCTCCCTTCTCATATGTTGTTTGCTATGGGCTTTGTTATGTGTTTAAATGTTGCTGTTTCTAGGCAAAATATAATGACATGACATTTTTCTATCCCTACTGCAATTTTTTCTTTTTTCTTTCTTTCTTTTTCTTTTTTAAAGCACATATAAAGCTGATTTCTAGAGCAGTACATAAATGGACTAGAAATGCAAAAGAACTTAAATATATGTTTTCAAATATGCTGTCTATTTTTGATCATCTGGGTTTCTAGCCAAATTCAGGATCTAAGGCATATTCTCAGATATATGGAGCCAATGGATGCTTTGCAGTTAATACAAAACTACATAACTGCAAGAGATCTCTAGGGCATCAGTCCTTGTCACAAGCAAGCAAAGCATAGGGCATTTCTATGTATCCATCTGGCTCCGTCCACATTATGTTAAAAATTCTGCTTTTCCTATAATTGTTCCATATCTTTTCTCCTGTGCCATTTAGAAGTCTTCCTTTAATGTGTAGGTTATATAGGCTTCAGAGAGATTAAAACTTCCTTCTAGGTTATCAGCTTCAATGTGGTTGTGCACCTGCAGCTTCCATTGACCACATTTCCACTGGGCTTGTCCCAAAGCTGAGAAAAATCTAAAGTAGATTCGTGTGTTTATTGTCAATGGCTTATACTAAAAATGTTCAGTTCAGGAGTGATCCCTGCTAGAAAYGTTGTTGCATTACTCATGTCTCAAATGGCTCAATACAGATTCAAAGCTCTGAAGATTATAGACTTAAAATTGAGAGAGATCATGCATATGCAATTTTGACCAGTAGGAACTCATGTTGCTGACATTATCATTCAGGAAAATGTGCTGAGTTGAGGGAGATGAATGTGTTGTGCAATGCATGGGAATTATCTCTTACTAATTAACCCCTCCTGCACTAATATATCTCTTTGTTCGCAATCTCATGAGAAATAGTTCTTCAGGTATGGCTGGAAGGGGCATACCTCTGCATCCTTAGGGCTGCCTTAATATTATACCTAGTCATATATWTTTTTTTCTCCTGTTTAAAGCCTTAACCCAAATTTTCCATGTACAGTTTTCCTGTCTGTAATCTTAAATCTGCGTAACATAAAACCTTGGGGAATATTAAATAGAAAGCTCCTTCTAGCTAAAAGGAGGGCTAATTAACTACCATAGTTAGAACCTGGGTTTGCATCTCTTGGCTTTCTTTCTTCCTGGATGGTACAAGTGTGTGCTTTGCAGTCTCAGCAAATTTACGTACTGCCTCAGGTCCAGCTTAGACTTTTTCTAACTTTTCTTTTTATTGGTTTTGTTGTTTAATACTAACAAGTGTACAAATGAGCCATTATTGGGTTTTGCTCATGAAAATGACTTGATGAGGGTACATCATTTCTATGCATTRGAGTTGCTGTGTCAGTTCTCTGTAACAAATTTTGCTAGAACCATAGAGACTGAGACTATCCATTCATTTCTGTAAAATAAAAGGYTTGATTCTCTTTTGCAATGAGGGTCATTTAAATATTTCTAACAGATATAAAGGAAAATCAAATCTTTAATATATTTCATTTAAATTGAAGCATAGAAAGATAGTTTTTTTAAAAGCAGCTTGATCAATCTTCCTTTTCTCCAACGGCATTTTCCCTTAATCATTGTCTTGTATTTTTTGAACTTGACGATGTCTTTGATAAAAGGATGTGATACTTGAGACAGACAAGATTATGTCTAGAAGGCCACCCAACTGTATATCCTGTTCAGAGCTTTTTCCCTGAAAGTTTTCCTCAAAGTTAGGGTTCAGTGTAGCAAGTTCTTTCTTATCTGACAGGAGCTGAGAGTTCTCAGTATTTAGCTGGAGACAAATAASCTTTCAAGGAGCCAATCTGCAAACAGAATGGTTGTGTCAGGATCTGGTATATGATCATCAAAATGAGCATCGCAGTTTTATTTTCCTGTCAAACAACCTAGTCAAAGTTAGCTGCAGTTTTCCCACAAGAAAATTACTAGTTTTCCCTTCTGTCTTATTAGATTTCATTATAGATGCAAAAGAGTGTAGTGTCAAACAGCTAATTTTTTTTTTAATTAGTAAATCTGACAGTGGTTATATGGAATAGAACTGATTAATAAAAAGAACTCTTGAAGAGATAATTTGGTTAAAAGCAAAATGCAAAACAATAACAGAAGTATTTAAACATACTTCAGTGGTAATAGATTTGGTTTTCTCTGAGACTCTGAAAAAAAGTTCAGTGCCTTTCACTGTCTCCATGAGATATGAATTCATTTTTATCATCATAATTATTGAGAGGGAAGCAAAGGTATAGGGAAGCCAGACCTCATATTTTCAAAATGGTCTTTGATTTTGGGTCACACAATTTTACTACCCTAGCTTCAGACATGTTAGGCTTGGTTTTCAGTATTAATGAATAAAGCCAGTCTAACATATGGCGAAAATGAGGGGAAATCGCAGAATTTTGCCTTTTTTTTGGTCCCTCTCTCCTTTCTTCAAAAGAGAAGATAGAAAGTTAAAACTGGCACATTAAGTCCCATTTCTACTCTTTCCATCACCACCACAATATCAAAGCATAATTTTAATGTATTAAGAATAGCATAGTATCTTCAGTGTTCCTAGTTTTTAAAAATAATGCTGCTGGTTCTTTCTTTCATTGATTTTTTTTTTCTTTTATTTGACTATGGATTAGTTTTCCATCCAAAATAATTAGTTGCAACAAAACTTTCTTCTAGGGCAATATGGATACTACTGTGCTTTCAGAAATATCAGCAGTTGCTTTCCAAACAATAGGAAGACTGTGTCTTAGAAAGCTCTGGAAAGGATTTAGAGGTCAAAGAAGACAAGTCACTCAACATGAGTTCCCAGTGAGATGTTCTGGGAAAAGACTGATGTGGTCCTTTGATATATAAGAAGGGGAGTTGTGAGTAGTGTAAGGAGGTGTTTTTGCGTATCTGACACGGGGAGATTAACACTGAAGATACTGCATATTGTTCTTGCCTCTTAAAATGTTTTAACTGTGGTGGTGTAAAAATATAAGATTTGCAGGAAAAGCTTTTTTTATTTTTGTTTTTGGACTAGCTAACATACTTGGAAAAATAGGGAAAAAGGTTCTGGGAAAACGGGCCCTTTTCAATTCATGATATCTGCATCAGGAAAAATTGTCGTACAGAAAACAGAAGAAAATACACGAAGGTATGAAAGAGAAGGAACACAAGGTATTCGCTATATTAAAAAGCATAGTAAGCGCACGCAAATTACAGATAATAGAGGAAATTCTGGGTGTTAATGGGCACTGATTTGAAGAAGAAAGACRTATGGAGGAAGAGAGACAAGGTACAAGTATTTAGGAAAAAAAAAGTGTAACCATGCTGTGTGTATGTACACTTGCATAAACATGCACAGGTGCCTCCAGTAACTTTTGAACTTGTTTCTTTGCAGCAGGCCTTGGCAAAGGGGGAACAGGTCTAAAAGCAGGAATGTTTCTGCAGGTTTCATGAAAGTATGTGGTCAATGATAGCTGAAACCTCTCTTAAAAGATCCTGACAGAGGCCTGTAATGTTCTAAGTATTGGCAGGGCTGTAGAGGGTTGTCACATTATTAGATACCAGAGGATCCACAAGAGGTTGGAGAAAAGCCCTTAAAGCTGTTCCATATATGGCAAGAAACTTTAATCAGAGCGCACAGCTTGTTAGACATCAAAGTCAATCAACCATGAAGCACAAATCCGTAGGGGACTAAGCTTTATTAGTCCCCAGCCTACATTAGTTGTGTAATACTTAGGGTGATTAGCTGTTGGGATAAACCTCCAAGGGAGAAGTAGGTTTGGCATCTTTTGAAGTCTTTGGATGTCTTTTTGGAAGACAGTGCAACACAAGTAATTGGGTTAACAACAGGAGCGAGTGAGCGCAATTGTATGGCCTTTATAATAGAAAAGGGGAGCCCGGATGATTTAATGATTTCTTCTGACCATAACAGTCTATGAATCCATGAGTTATAAATGCAAAATACCTCATACAAGGCTTATAAGGAATTAACATGATGTGATGCAGTTAATTAACTATATAGCTACTGCCAAACGYGTGTGTATGTCCAGGTGAAAGCACAGCAGCTTTGCTGCCATGTTAATGTACTCGGTTCTGACTTCTTTCATTGTTGTTGATGGAATGTTAATAGATGGCAGCAGCACAACAGGGGTGAGGATGGACAACTGGGAAAAGTTTAAGATAATGTCATCAGAACTGAGTGCTGTCACAGTATAATGGTCTCCTGCTGCTACCTAAATGCAGAGGAACTCACGGAAAATTAAACATTGGGGCATGTTCCTTTGCAAAGCTGGAGACAGAGATTTTGTGTTGATCTCTTGTTAGAATGCATTTATTTTTGCTTTACTAAATGGTATGGATGGATATCAGTTATATTTTTATCTAGCTGGCTAGAATCCAGGTCTAGTTTAGTATATATTTCAGTTAGATCGAGCAGTATTGTCTGCCAAATTAAGGTTTAAAAAGTATAGATTCAGAACTAGATTAGTAATGCACCTATACACCTAACAAGTGTGATTCTCATCCTACTATTGATTTTGTGCCTTCGTATGATCTCCTCTAGCTCTTGGGTCAGGGCTACTTCAGATGTCAGCTACAGAACCAGTATTTTACTTGGAAACTATCTAACAGTTTGAATACACTAAGAGCACTCTCAGAAGCTGTTAGCATCATTTGGTGGCTGATAGCTTTCTAAGATGCAGTACCTTGGTAAGATTTTATTGTGTATCCTTATATAAGATATACTGCATACTGTAGACCCTGGTATGCTACCAAATATTTAATGAAAGTAAATATAGAGTTTCACCTTAGGCTTTATAGGAAGTGAGGTCAGGGTCTCAATTTCCATTTCTTATATACTTATTCTACTGCCAGAAATAATTAGGTAGTGCTTCTWAAACACAACGCATTTTCATCGTTAGAATTCTCAGGCCCTACAACTCAAAAAATCATGTTAAGTCCTACCACTACATTCTCCTGGATTTTGAAATTTATTAGAAAAAAAGAGGGATTATTTTCTCTTTAACTTTTTTTTTTGCTGTTATATTTGCAAGTACTTTGCTTCAATTCTTTCTGCTAGAAGCTTAACATTAAAAGAAAGACAATAAAGAGAAAGATGAGATTTTTATATATATTCATATGACTCTAGCAACTGGAACCTCAAGAAAAATTGTGATTTTTATGAGAGCAGAGCTAAGATGATCATGGGAGCTGGCAAGGCTGCTTCACAATTAATAATATATGACAGGTCCAGTAACTAGCAACAGCTATTTGTTATTCTTTTGTTAGCTATGAAACCATGTTACATTTGGATTTGGTTTTCATAAATATCTAAGCTTGTGGGCATCTGGATCCAGGGTTTTGGCTTGGATTCATTTATAATTTGGATGTTATCTGACTAGCTTAAGTCTTTCTAATATGTATCATTTAATACTGGGCAGCCACCTAACAAAAATACTGCTGTGTGACTGCTGGCACTTTGGTAAAGCATTTTTAATCCCCAAATATTTTTCAAGACTTGACTRTACTCATCCTTTAATAGGTTCATCTTTAGCCAGCAACTTCACCAAACTTCTTGAAGAGGTTTTCTGAGGAAAACATGTTTCTCTTTTAATAGTTTTTTTGGCTTCATTTCTTAATCAACAGTGAAAAATTTAAGTAAGCTGTCACAAGTACAGTCACCTCTGAGAGGTAATGTAGAATTCATTTATCTGGTTTTTTTTTTTTTAGTCTTTCTATAAATTTTGGCAGAATTACTACATTAGTTGGGGTATAGCTATATGCTTGCTCTTTTTTTTTTTTTTTTCCTCTTATTTTTCCTCAGCCGTGGCTTCTGATATTACTTAGTTGTAGAAGTGGAACAGTTCAATGGAACAGTAGTTTTTTAATGTGAAACATCATATGTAACCTTTCACTATTGTCCTTTGTCCTACGGCAGCTGACAGAGAGAGTACCTGCACAGCAGATGATGTTTTCCAGACACCAATGAAAGCCTGATGTTATTTCTTAAGAATGCAGCAGCTACACTATAAACTGGAACGCCACTCTAAATCTAATGCTTCCATTGGTTTCCCACCTGCTTTGGTGGAGTCCTTTCTGATTGCAATGAAGATATCTTTAAACTGACTACTAGTAGCTGTAGAGTAGCTGTAGTTTCTCTGTTTGTATAAAAGATGATTATAGAAAATGTTGTTCTCAGAATGCACGAAATTGCTAGACTGATAATGCCAATTACATGTGCAGAAAGATCAGAGTGCTGGAGATGAGCCTGCCGCTGCAGAGGTRTGTTCATTCATAAACATGAGAGAGACCTTTAACATCAGGCATAATAGTATTTCATATCGGAGGCAATCATTCTATTATGTTATCCTCTTAGATYTCGCACACTGAACAGGATGGGACTGGCTTGATATCAGAGGTTGACAGTCCTTCTAATACTTATATATTGCAAGAAATGGACTTGGTGCAAATCTGTCTCAGAGGTAAATTTATCAGATTTGCAGCTCTTGTTCCTTCTCTTTTATCCTGGTATACATCACTGTCAGGTTCTATGTCCTATGTTTGCCAGATGAAATGATTGTTTTGCCTGTACTAGACCTCCTTAGTTGGTGTTGAACTGACAACAAAGCTGAAGGCTCTTGACCATGTAGTTCTTTAAGCAGAGTGTTGTTAATGCTTTTTCCTTAGCAGAACTCTTTGGATAATTCTGTTTGTCCATCTAATTCCTCCCCCTACCTCCATCATTTCATKTGAAAAATGAGATATAGTGCCCTGATACCCTACATACTGCTTTGCTCCACTCCAAAGAAACCCCACATTGTGGTGATAGGAAGATAATTCTAATACAGAAATAGCCTTTTAAGAGATAGATTGAGGAAAGCATTTTGTCTATAACAAGGTCTATACTTAGAAAAGCTCCACTCCCCTGTTTTGATTGCCTGATTTGATTGACTTTAGGAGAATGTGAACACATATCTAAAAGTAAAACATGCTAGCTGCTCTCCTGAGTATAGATGTGTTCCTAATGTAGGATCTATGTTTATAAAATGCATTGGTGCATAGAGATGCATCTCTCTTTCATAGAGATGAAAGAACTATAGTTCTTATTTCATTATATCTTTCCCTTAAGAATAAAAGCCATGTTACTGAATAACAAGTAATTATAATATGGAAATCTATTATTTTATGTAGGGATATAAGGACATATGGGTTCCAACAAAACAAAAAAGACCAATGAAAGTTTGAAAAAAATGTGGAAAAAATATCAGAAATGAGTTTATATGATATACTGCCTGCCATTTGGGGAAAATTGCATACATTTAGGACATCCTATTATTATGTGTATTTTCAAAGTGCTTATTTAAATAAGCCTCCACAAAAGAAGTCCTTCAGACAGAATCTTTGAAGCCGAACAAATCATTCTCTCCATCTCCATCAATAAAATAGTGTTCTGGCTCTGCTTTAAACTGGCAAAGTGCAGGAAGTTTAGAGCTAGAGCTGTGAGCCAGCTCCGGGTGACATGGCAAAGTGTTGCASCTCGTGCACATTGAGCAACGTCAAAAAGTAGCCACCTTCACATGGTGTATCAGCCCCTGTTCCCTGSGTGCAGTTGGAGAACTTAACTCAAACCACTGCAATAATGGAAGCAAACAGAAAATGTGATTTGCCCTATTTGAAGAGATGGGAGAAGCTCGAGGGCCTGATCCTTCCCTTGCATGGAGGCCGCTCAGGAGCGACTCCGCTGTGGCATTACGGTGATTTAGTGGTGACATGAGACCAAAAAGGGCCGTTAACGTGAGCGGACACGTAACGCTGGCAAGTCTGGGTTAAATTAATCTCGGGGTGCAACTCTAGTGATTTAGGGGGAATTAAGCCCCGGATTAATTTGGCTGGCCGCGCATGTGTGCGCGAAAGCCGGGGCACAGGAGGGCTGACGTAAACTTCCTGCGAGGAGCCTGTGTTCTGCAGCCAGGCGCGCTGAGCGAGCGAGACGGCATCAGCGCTGCTATTATTTGCGCTGACCAGAGCCCGCCTGGCTGGGCTGCGCCGTCTCCGCACAGTTGGACTAGATCACGCTTGACACAGCGAGAGAGGGAGAAGCCATGGCTCCAGCGTGTCGGGCCCGCTCGGCAGGTTGATGAATGTCCTCGGCTTTAAGAGCTCGCCACCCAGGCCAGTTCAGCCCGTCCACAATGAGTTACAGTTTCCCGGTCTCCCCGCCGGCACCTCCTCCTCCCCCTTCCTCCCTTCTGCTCCAGCACCGCGCACTGCGTAAACACTGCAGCTCTATCTTCAAAGCCCGGCCATGGTGTCACCGGGGCAGCTCGGAGCGGTCGCCGTCACCCCGTGCAAGGCGTGCGGCGCGAGGCCCTCCTGCTGCCCTCCTCCTCGGAGACAYGTTCCTGCTGGGTTCGCCCAGGCCGCGCTGCCTTTTCATTAGAGCCAGCACAATGCGAATTCAAAGCTGGGAGCTTCGCTGGGGAATGTGACACATTCCCAAGTATGTTTCTCTTCCCCGAGGTTATGTTCTGCCTCCCCCAGAGAGCTTTTCCACAGGGGAGTTGTCTGTCTGTGGGAAGTCTTAAGGAAGTGCACAATGCTGTCATCTCCCAGGGAAAATGTGCTGCAGCTCAGTCATGTTCCCACCAGCTTCTCTTTTCCTTTCCGTGCATCTGTTTTCATTTTCTTCACGTTTATGCTTTAAAGATGATGTTCTCCCCTCCACATCCCTTCCCTCCCCGTCTCCCTCCCCAGGAAGATGAAATTCATCTGTGCCTTGAAACGGGGCAAGAAACAATAAATATTTATGGGTACCAGGGGAAGGTTGAACTGTAAACCACCACTTATCCCTATGTCCCTTATGAAAGGAATTAGCATTGCAAAATTTTCTTTAGGAGGAAAAAAAAAAAAAAAAAAGCATTTCTGTTATGTGAAAATACCTAATACCTACTCATACCTGCTTAACCCACTTAAACTAGAGCAAACTGTATCTTAACAGGACCAAATCTGGGACATGGCCTTTTAACTGTAGTGGCCAAATTAAAACAAATGGCCAAAATTAAACACTCAAAACCTCATCGGATGTGAAAGTTCAAGTGATGAGGAAATCTATGTGTGTAGATCAGCTCAGTTTTTCTCCATATTTCTTTGACTCACTTCTTAGGGTGCTTTTTGAAATGGTTTTGAAATCTATGCAGAGATATTATACAGATGAAGATATACAAAAATATAGAAATACCAATATATACAGCCAAGCACAAACAGCTTACATACCTCTTACTCCAGAAGGAGCCGTAATAACAAAATGTTCCGTATGGATTGTTAGCAGCCTAAGCAAAGATAAAACTCTAATAAAAGTGCATTCTTTTATGTTCAGTGTTAAAGGAAAAGCAATGTAAATGCAGGATTTATGTGTGTGGGGGCAGACAGAGGAATACAGGCCCTTTAATAACCTGACGTTGCAGAAAAGGAAGCAAGCTACAGTGAGGTTTCAAAAACTCTCTCTGGCAGCAGAAAAGGCCTGAGGGAACCTGGCTCTTTTGGAGTGGGGCTGAAGGGCTTGGAGATGGGTAAGGAGCACAGGGATGCTGCACGGATTGCCTGCTTCCTGGTAAATCTTGGTYGAGCACCTAGGGTTGAAGATCCCGTTTTTTTCATTATTCATCATTCCCCCTCACTAAGATAGCTTTGGAATATGCTTCTAGTGACCCTTATCCTCTGTCTTTTCTTTGAGTAAGGGTGATCCCCAAGAGCCTTCATGCTGAAATTAGGTTACTTTTGCGGACAGTACAAGCAAGATYGTGCTCTGAAATTGTCCATTCTTGCATTACTGTAGAGTTACAAAAGCTGATTAAGTGGTCAGGAGTATGCAGCTGGTATGAAGAGAGTGAAAAGGAGTTTGCCCTTTCCATATTGCTGTCCTCAATATAGTAGTACGTAGCCCTTGGGGTCAGAGCATTTTGTATTCTAGTGAACTTGGGCTGATGGTTCCTAACAGATAATTATTACTGAGATGGAAACTTGTATTTTCTATGATTTAGCCTGAAAAGTCTTTCTTAGATGCTTCCTCAAAATAATTAGAATTGGAATACATCTCTGTTGCTCAATAACTTCTGTCCTCTGTTTACTCATCATTTACTTCCACTAAGTTCTTTGAGAACCTTCTCACTACATTGCTGGTGTTTTTCCTTCTTTTTTTTTTAATTCTTATTTTTCTTTGTAATACATGTAGATACTGATTTCTAGAATTCATGTAATGCCAGTTGAGTAGAAACAGATACTGGATAAGTCAAATTTGTCTCTATGCAAGATCAATAACACATCATTTCCAAAGCAGAATGAATTGTAAGGAATTGCTGGCAAAGGAGGAAGGGCACCTAAGTAAAAACATGTCAATAAAATGATCCTAAAAAGTATGGTGTGCCAAGTTTTCCTTCTTGCTTGACTTCTCTCAAAGAGATAGACTTGTCATTTGTGCAACAGGATTACTGAATTAGTGACTATCAATAAAACATGCTCTTACACTGAATGTTTGTAAATTTTTTAGAGGGTGATTTTTTTGTCTTTTGTCTTCAGTCCAGCCATTTTATCCAGACCATTTCATGTGTACTTTAGACTTCTAACAAGCCTTTATGAAGTGGAGATTCTGGAAACTCAATTCATGACAGAGAACTGAAGCCTAKGTGGTTATAAATAAATTCATAACTGGCAAGAAAACCTCAGAGTACCTTCCATACAAAAGAGCTTTTCAGGGTATTGTAAAGGCTGTAATGAAGCTTTTATAAGCAAGTGTTTGTTCTCTGTGCTCTTAGAAAGTTTCTGGCTGTCTATTGATGCATTTACTTGCTGTTTTCCTAAATTCAGGGCCAATAGGTGTTGGATGAACCTCTCACATTTTTGTATTTATTTTTAATAATGTTCAAATGACATTTCAAGGGATTCAAGGTAGCTTAGGAAACAATGTATTGGACCAGTGTCTAAGGGGATAAATTTTGGATGTGACAACTGTAAATCTAGCAGTACAGTGAGAAGAGAGTCTGACTAGAGAGGTGTTGCTATGGTCTACCAACCTACACCTGCCTAGTGATCTTTAAAAGTATAAATGCCATGATAGAATGTTTGGATGATTTGTATCGGTGATAAACCATGTGATATATCTTGAAGTTAAAATAACCTTACAGATCTCAGTCTATCTCCAGTATCAGCTGTCAGCCCATAAATGAAATGAAGGGGCTTTTACATTGTACCAATATGTGATTATGGCCTCCTGAAGCTTAGAGCTGTGGCCCTGTCCTGTCTGTCTAAATAGGGGCAAGTAGAAAGAAGCCACAAAATAGAATAGCATTCATTTGCCACACGGAAACACTACACAATAGTTACACAATAGCTACCAACTTTTTCCTGGTGTCTGGAACCATTTCTCTGGATAATTTTTGGCCTGTCATTCCTGAGCTCAGGTTCTCCCAGACTTTGGAGGTTAATTGTATTGCAAAAAATCAGCTCTAATTATTTCAAAATATTCTGATGTTACTTTTCTGAGAATGGAAAAGAAAAAGAATAAAAATCAGTGAATGGGCTCTCAATGAATGGACTCTCGCTGGCTGGAAATATCCAAACTCTCTTGAATTTTGGCATGTTTAGAAATTTCTCTCCAGGTTGTATTTGTGCAGATATGTTCATGTGATGCTGAATATATCTAATATAAATAATGAAATGGCAATTTTCCCTTTATTTCTGATAAATAATGTGTAATGATTTTAGGCAGCCAGCGTTTCCTTTTCTATAATATTAAGAAAAAAAACTGTAAAATAATTATGTTTTAGGAAATTAAAAGGAGAAAGTATTAAGAAAGTAAATGTATTTTCCAGGTTAAGAAAAATCAATAAACTCACTGAGCTAATGACGGACATACTAGAAAGCAAAATGGATTTAAACTTTCATATATTTTAATCAAGATTATGGGGAGGGTATGAGGATTAAGGGAAAAATGAATGTATATTATTAATGTAAGGTATAAAATACAACAGCAGCTTATACTTTAACAGATTGATATAAGAGGAATGAGGCCTGCTTATAATTAAATTCCTCTGCTTGCATTTTGTGACATATTAAACTATGGGAGGAAAGGGTTATGGGCAATTTGATACTGAGAAGAGAGAAGCTCCTGTGAAGGGACTTGTGCAAGGGGCTGCCCCTGCCAGCAGGAACCATCCTGACATCTCCTCTCCCAGGATGGGAAAGGCTGGGCTAGGATAGTTCATGCTGTCCTTAAGCGCTGCAGTCAGCAGGACCTGGTTCCTATATAGGTGAAACATCTTCATCTGAGTCAGTGCTAGTGTCTCAATAGAGCAGAGAACAATGCTGATGCAGGTAGTATTTTTGAGAAAAGATATTAAAGAGCTCCTTCACAATTACTAGTCTTAAATATTCTGTAATCGTTTCTGTAGCAATAGAGTTAATTTAATTCAGGTGCCCTAATCCCAGTTCCACCTGGGATTGTTTTAGTTGCTTAATTCCTGCTGGACTTGCAGGTTGTCTGAGGTATTTTCTGTTCTTTGCTGCCCTAATCTGTTGGGTCAGGTTGCTGCACATCACTACACATACACTGTTATAGACTGCAAAGAGTTGTTTCATGAGTTGAGTCTTAATTAGAGTTTACCCAAATGCTTTTTCAGTCTTGGAAGGAAAACTGCTAAGTTATTATTATAATAATAT
This sequence comes from Nothoprocta perdicaria, assembly GCF_003342845.1. Lineage (NCBI taxonomy): Eukaryota > Metazoa > Chordata > Aves > Tinamiformes > Tinamidae > Nothoprocta > Nothoprocta perdicaria. Next base: position 545,270 of record NW_020455457.1, read on the forward strand.
TTACTATTTAATTACATTCTTGTAATGTCTATAATGTTTTGGGTATCTTCTGGGCAGTCACCGCCTTGGGAATTAAATCCCTGTAGCTTTGAATGCGAGTTAGATCCTATGAAGGTTAATGGATCTAGGTGAATGTCCCAGTCTTTCCTACCCTGTGGCATGGTCATGCAGCTCACCCTATGTCTATTAAGCCCACTAATACCCTAGAGGAGTAGGGAACTCCATTATTTACATCAGATAAAAGGCTGAAATCTAGGCATAAGTTACATGATTTGTTCAAATTTGTTCAGTGATTCATTGGCAGAGGTGGAAGCASAACCTGGCTGTTCCACTCTCGGTCTTACCGCATTTCTGCACAGAGAGGGCTGAAGTGTCACAATGCATTTGCAGAGGCCTTCAGCCTGGGATCTAGGGCTGCCATTTAAGGTAAGGTGAAGTAAGGTATCTTGAAGTTAAAATGACCTTACCAATCTCAGTCTATCATCTCCAGTATCCTCACCTCACCTTAACTCGGAAAAAAGCAGCATGGGTACACACTGACAATGGTTAGTGTTCATAGGGTTGAAAACTATAGGGAATAAACGAGTCAGTAGACTAGCCTGCTTGAATATTGGTAGCATTGTTCTTCTAGTGGCATGGAGCTTTATACAAGAAAYGTGACAAAACTCTGCTACCCTGCTCGGCTCCTTTGCCAGCAGGAGAGGCATAGCTTATCTATCACTGCCGACCAGAGAATATAAAGAGTACAGTAATTGCTACTGTGCCATAGTGGGAATTTCAATAACACAAGTTTAGAGAGCTGATTTTATGGAYAAACAAAAATTCAAGTGCTTTTGATAAGAAGCACAACGTGAAATCTGGGTGGAAGTTGGTCACATCCTCACCTGATAAGGAAGTTTTCTTTGGTAAATGAGTTGTGAAAGCCTGCTTGCACTTAGATGGAATAACTCCAGATTCTACAAATACATTTTTCTGAGCTCTGATTTGTTGTTGCCAGATTTGATCAACGCCCCCTTGAGCACAGCGGCCAGGTGGGGATTGGGTCCAGAGCACATGCTGAGGGCTTTAAGCTCTGGATAGCATCAAGAGGATTGGACTGAGATATTTCTGAGAAAGGGTCTGATATCCAGATAGGAGAGGTCATAAAAGCTATATGAAGGGAAAAATGCCAGAGGACTGAGCTGGCTTGAAAGTGTGTTTCCAAGGTCAGGGCATTTGATTTAAAAAGCAATTACAAAAGTTGTTACAAATGCTGAGGGACCTACGAAAGGATTATGCAATCTCGTCGGTTGTAAGAGCCCCYTTATGACAGCAAATCTATCCATAAGCCAATAAGGGCCGTGCAACTGCAATATCTGAGCAGGCTGCAGAGTGACTCTTCCCCTGCAAACAATGATAGGAAAAATATTGCTTGACTTTGAAGAGACGCCCATTGTGTTCAGTCAGATGCAAAGGCATCTTGTTTAGATTCAAGAAGGACAAGACGCAAGCTAGGATGCTGSCTGGGAGTCCAGGCAAAGAAATGCTGCAGGGAGGAGGCTCAGAATGTGGAAAGGGGCAAATGAGACACTATTAGGAGCAGGTCATCATTGTGGTGAAAGGGATAAAAAGAGGGTGCAAGGGAGGAAAGAGACTTAAAAGATACTGCTTATATTTTAAGGAATACATTTATATGTGTGAATATGCCATACATGTGCACTGGTATCACAGAATATTCAAGGTTGGAAGGGACCTCTAGAGATCATCTAGTCCAACCTTCCTGCTCAAGCASGCACACCTACAGCATGTGACACAGGGTGGCATCCAGGCRGGTTTTGAAGACCTCCAGAGAAGGAGACTCCACAACCCCCCTGGGCAGCCTGTTCCACTGCTCTGTCACCCTAACAGTAAAGAAGTTGCTCCTCACCTKGAGATGGAACTGCCTGTGTTTCAGCTTATGCCCATTACCCCTCGTCCTATCGCTGKCCACTAATGAGAAGAGCTTGTCGCCTTCCTCCCTGCATTCTCACTTCATGAGCTTATACACATTAATCAGATCCCCTCTCAGCCTTTTCTTCTGCAGAGAAAACAGGCCCAGTTCACTCAGTCTCTCCTCATATAAGAGATGTTCCATTCCCTTAATCAGCTTAGTTGCTCTCCAGTATGTGCAGTATTGAGCTTGAAATTGGTGTATTGCTGTTATAATTAGCCAAGTTATATACCTAGAGGTATCTAATCTCCTTACTGTTTTGAGAATCTCAGAAGCATATATAGACCCTGTGTTCTTATATGCATGACTATATTTGTCTTTCCTTTGCTGTGTACATGGTTTTCTTTGGTATTAAGCCAGGATACTACCACAATTCTTACTAAAACCTCCCATTTGTAGTTGCACATCATTTTCCAAAATGTTATATTTGTTTTCAATTTTTCCACAATTGATCTTGGCTGGGAAGAATATTTTAAAAACTTGCAGAGTGCACCACAGAGCAGTATGTCTATTTTGATCTCTGTGTACATCTTTTCATTGATCTGTATGTTTGTATTTCTTTCTTCATAGGGACAGAGAGCAAAATGGAGACAAATAAATAAAAAGAAACATGACATAGCTAATATAAATGACCAGGCCATTGCTTCAGTGTCAGAATGCAATTAGATCTGACCTGGGACTGGAATTCGCTTCTCAGCAGGCCTGCTTAATGATTAGTTTTATTGTTTCTCCATCACCCCTACTGGGGGTTCATTTTTACTGGTAATGGAAAAAGACTGTTGCCCCTGGATAAAAAGCTGGTCATGAAAGACAAAGGGCTGATTGAGCACTGCGAGGCTTTTCAGCCCGCATACCACCTCTTCTTTGGCTGTCCTGGCTGACAGCAGGAAAAACAGTGAAAGGGTCAAATCTTAAAGGGCCTAGAGGGTAAGTAGCATCGTGCTGCATGCAGAAATTAGCAGGAGAGGCTTTTATTGCTTAGTGCAGTTTTGATCACTTTGGTAAGACAAATTGAGTGGGAATTTGTTGCAGCGAGATGTTTCAGTACCAGACATTACCAGCGTGATTTGTATTTTTTGAATCTGAGACAGCAAGCACAGTTTGCAATGTAAGTGTGGTTGCAAACACCTGCTCACACTCCCAAACCCAGCAAGCGGGTACAAGTACATTTCTAGCAACAGAAATTTCCCAACAGCTGCAACAGGTAAAGACTAGTTTAAATCCTTGGCAAAACGTGTGTGCCGGCTGCTACCTGTTCGAAGTGTTTCCAAAGAGTTTTATTATAAGCCCTGGCATAAATAAGCAGCGTACAAATGGTTCCTGTTTATTTGCTTTAGTTCACCAGTACATGAAGCAGGTAGTCTGACTCACAAAGTTTTAGGATGAGTCTGAGGTGGAATTACAGACATTGTGCTATCTGAGATTATGAGGTGTAACAGGTGTCTGTGAAGGCAGTTTTCCCAACTGGAAACAGTGCTTCGGGGAATTTAGGCTGCTGCTATAGGAAAGGCTGGTTGGTTTACATGGGTGATGATAGATGAACTTCCAGAGGATTGGAATCAGTGGTTTGTTTAGCTGAGCATCTGCGGGATGAAGTGCATATTGAAACCACAGCAATAAAATATCTGAGTTTGCAAAAGCTTGACTGAAAGCTTCACGAGAACACATTTTAAGGCTAGATTATCCACCAGAATAAATTAACATACACTCAGGGACTTCAGTTCAGTTACGCTGGTCACATCCACTGTGAAACTGGTCTTGAAGTTGCTGGAGCACATGAGTCCCTGGAAGGCAGAAGAGAGCATGACATCCCCTTTGCCTTCTTTGTGCCTTTTTGTCAGGAGGCAGGTATTAGGAGGAACTCTGTCCTGTTTCCTCCAGGTCATTTGCCTGCCTGACTGGATGGTCAATTTTTGCTCTTGATTTAGAGACTGACTGGAAAGAAGAGAGACTATGTGTACTTATTGGGTGGGTTGTGCAAGAGTTAGAGGCAAATGTGACCGATACGGGCATTTGACAGGACATCTGTGGTGAGCCATGGCCAAAGAGGTTTCTCTTGATTTTCAGAATATTTCAGAATATTTCAGAATATTTAAGGTTGGAAGGGACCTCTACAGATCATCTAGTCCAACCTTCCTGCTCAAGCAGGCACACCTAGAGCATGTGGCACAGGGTGGCATCCAGGCGGGTTTTGAAGACCTCCAGAGAAGAATGTCTCTGATGTCTCTGTCTTTTGTGAAACCTATTTGCCAGGGTTTTGGTATTGTAAGCTAGACTGCCTGTGAGCTGCCTGGCTTCAAAAGCAGGTCAAGGCAAGCTGCAAGATTGTCTTTCTGCAGTCCAGTGTTTTATGYGACTTGCAGAGGCAAAGCCTTAGCTCCCAGTCGCACATGTATATGCACACATAATGTCCTGAGGGAGTTCTCTGCTGCTCTCCCTCTCCTTTCAGCCTTTGCTATGCATGTGTGTTGGTAGGTTCTCCTGATCCTATCTCGCCATGCAGGCTCCCTCCTGGGAGAGGACACCCAAGCCTTTGAGAATACTTTAAGGAAATGAGGAAAACGCCTACAGGCCCTGCTTGTGTAACCTAGTACTTCCCAGAGTCATTGGGAATGGAAAACTCTTCTTCACAGAGGCATGAAGACACATGAGTCCTATGGAAGCAGGTATTGCTTCCTCTCTTTTATGTGAGCTGCCTAGTACAGATAGCATTAAACTGTGAGGGGTGATATGGAAGGGAGTTGAACCTGAAGCCCCTCCCTTGGTTCACACTATTCTTCATGACTTCCCAAAGTCTCTCTTTGTGCTACTGGGCCTGGCAAATAGTGGAGAATAGTGGGGAAGTAGGAACCAGGTGCTTTTTCTTTTTGACGGAACTCACAGAAGAAAAATCTGTGGAATAACTGGAGTTTAAACTCCAGTCTTCAGCATCTTGAATGCCTGAAGTCTCATCCTTCCTCTGCCTGCAGTTGTTCCTCTACTGGAGTCCTGATTTTCTGGGGATGGAGAGAGAGAGTAGCATCCTTATACAAAAGGATGGTGATAGTGTGTCTAAGTGGAGCTTGTCTTCTCATTTGACTGAATTACACACAAAGGACATTTCTAGCAAGAGCAGAAAGTGTGCTGGTAGTAATTGTTATGTTAAGGAGTAAATCTAACTAGCTGATTTCACATCTATTTCCTCTTATGAAAGGGTGCAGAAAATTGAAGCTGAGGGTGTAGACACTTGGCATGGAGCAGTGTAGATGGCAGGTCTATTTCAGATTCATTTAGCCAGACTTTGGCCAAGTATGGGGGCCTGCATTATCTCAGCTCCTTTTTTATTGGACTGGCAGGCCCAGTAAGCCCTGCAGGGATGGCACACTCATTCACTATAGAGCACAGKGTCGAATGCAAGGATGGAGAACAGAGAGGTCTCTACAGAAGGTTTGTTGAAAAGGGTGATGGAAGCTGAAGCAGAACTGTAGAGCATTGCAGGAAATATAGGAATACTAGGATTGGACGCTAGAAATACAAGATCAAATTGGATAATCTTAATTTCCTACCTTGGTTAAATTAGTTGTTTGGTCACTTAGTCTTACATTTTGTGATTATTGATGGCTTGCACTTTAGGTTCTTTTCCTCTGGTTCATGCATGGGCTGCATTGTCAGAATTTCTGAGCCAGGTCTGGTGAAAATTATGTACAACTCTCCAATTCTGAAGATCACATGAAGGTAACTTTTCCTGAGTGGCAACTTCCTCCACAGGTCTTGATGGCATTTCTGAGTTTATGGGCACACATGCTGGTTTTACGAGACCCTGCAAAAACCAGACAGGGTTGCTGGCTATTCAGAATGTYAGTCTCATGCTGGCCTGCCACGTAAATCTCTTGTTGATGCACATGAGGACCATCATACTAATAAAACAGAGGATGTGAATAATGTGMCATTTCAGTGCCTTTTCATCAGGCAAAGAGTCAGTCAGAAAATAAGGTATATGTGAAGGCAACATTGCTCAAGAACAGTTCATCTGCCACTTTTCTCATTGATAATTAGTGCATTAGGTCTAATGAGCTTAGGAATCTCCCTGCCAGATGGGAAACYGTAGGTCTGAAGGCACAAGAGTGAACACTAATTGTTGATTCAGAGRGATGAATCAGAAAACTCTCATCCTTAACAGAGAGCAGTCTAGAGTTAGCCAGGAGAGAGCACTGAACTTTAGCTAGGAAGTGCCTGAAATCATACCCACTACTGAGCCTCATCAGGGTTTGTGGGAAGATTTCTCTGTCTAGTCAATGATCCTCAGCCCAGGCTCCCCTTTGAAGTGTGTAAGAGCAATCAGGGGTCAACTGCTCTTCCGCAATGTAACCAAAGGGAAACCTTACAGGTTAGAGCACTTGCCAGGATGGAGGAGACATGGGCTTTGTCTTCTTCCTAGCCTGTATGGCAGGCTGGGGCGGGTAGTCAAATCTTCTTAGATAGTACTACCTGGAGTAGTTCCTTATGTATATTACCAACAGATGCTTGCAAGGACTCTGAAATTCATCGAACTCCAACGAGCAAAAAGTAGTTCTGTCACTTAGTTCAGGACGCTCTCTTTGCAGTGAGGAATCCTGCTTCCGAGCCAGTGTCTGTAAATTATTACCCTGCTCTTGAATGAGAAGCACAAATGTGTCACTGATACAAATGCTCCACTTAAACATGATGCCCTCAGCTGTTTTTTTTTTTTTTTTTTTGTGAAGAGCTCCATTTATCAAGGTGTACTGAGCTTGTACTGGAAGCATCCACTGAATTGGTCTCCTTGAGGATTAAATCATACCACAGTAGTAGGCACTTTTGTTGGAATAAATGTCATCAACTTTGTATAGTCTGTGTGAATTAAGAGAGGTACTATAAATGCCATCTCCAAATTTAGGAAGTTTTTTTTTTTTTTTTCCCAGTGTTTTGGATTTAGGTGCTACATACCCACCTGCTGCAAAAATTATTGACTCTATGGATCTAGCACGCAAACTCATTTGTATGGTTGCAGATTGTTGCAGATTAAGAACTCTTAGTCCTATGAAAGTTTTGTTTTGGAGGTATTATCCCATTATGAATCTTTGGCTTTCATTATTGGCTGCTTCTATTTGACTGAAAGAATCAAACTGAAAGAATAAACACAATGCAGAGAGTATGGTGTATTTCCTGAAAAATTTCAGACTTATTCAGACCTATTTAAAAATGAGGCTGTGGAGTGTGTAAATGTTTGAGTACAATTACAGAACAGAAAAGGTACAGAAACAGATCTCTGAAATGTTACTCGAACTTCTAGCAACAAAATTAGCTATTAACTGCTTAAAACACTGTATCTTGAATTAAAGAAAATTATGCTGTCAGTTTTAGATGATATAGTCATAGTCATCCTTTCTCGTAAGTCAAGATTGCTTCCTGCCTTATATAAACATGGCTATAGCTCTAGTTCTGTAAGAACATGGTGAGAGTCTTTTTTGTTGTTGTTGTTGATATTGGTAGGATTTTTTGTGTTCCTATTCCTTTCAAATACTTAGTAACGAAAGAAGAAAAAAAGCACTCATAAGGTTAAATGATTTGTGTACAGATCATAGACCAGAATATTCTTAGTAACACTAATTTTCCAAAAATCTAACTCATTGGCTGATCTGTTTTATAGCAGATTGGACATGACATCAGAATTTCACAGTGCATGCTGATGGCTGTTGGGTGTTCTGCACCCTTTTTTCTCACTGGATACTTTGCTCGTGCTGAGCATTGCCTCTTTAAGAAGTCCTAATCAAATGAATTGCTCACTGTGTGCAAGGATAGTGGATTCTGGCCCTACATTTGCTGAGACATACTTGGAGTGGCTCTTATGATACTACTGGTGTCTGGCGCTGCCTGCTGTGGTACATTTTTTTCTCTGCCACAGGCTGGAAAAAGTGGTTAGAGGTAAGACTGAGAGGGGGTTCCAGAGAGTCAGTGAGTCTGAGGCCTTATCTAAACAAAAAAACTGTACTAATTTAGCATAACCTGTTTAGAAACTGAGGTTGCTGAATTAGGACAACCTCTCCTTCCCCTCCTTTTTTTCTTTTTTTTTTTTTTTTTTTACAGAACATAGTCACAAAGTCTGGGGAGAAAAAATCTTCATGCCAATGCAGTTTATACCCTTTCAACTGCCTGTACTCTTCCTTTTGCACTGTCAACAGCATTTGTTGTAATCATATGTTAGAAAAATTCACCATATTCTTGGAAGATAACACAGAAATTGAGTCTTCAGAATATTAGGTCTTTGCTTCTTCGTATGTTGATTCATACATTATTTTCTATTTTCTAGTGATAGTTTAATATTTAGCACAACTCTCAGTGTGCACTTGTAAGGGCTTGGTCACCTATTCTCTCATGTTTAAATAAATGTTTCAATTAATTTTTCTTAATTTGTTATGCAATGTAGCATATTAAATGAGCAAAGGGAGAGAGTTTTCAGCTGTAGAAGGATTCTACCAAACTTAAAAATAAGCACATCAAATTCCGCTTTCATGCAGAATTTTCCTTCATATTTAGATATTGGCAATATTTAGATACTGACAAATAGGAAAATATTTAGATACTGACAATAGGAAAATACTGACAAAATTTAGATACTGACAATAGGAAAAGCTTGTCATATATCACAGAGCTTTTGTGACAGTATATTCTGCATAAGTCCAAAGAGATAGTAGGAGGAGTTCAAAAACATGTCTTAAAGTTCAGGKTTTTTTATTTTTTTATTGTTCCAGAAGGCTTCCTAACACCTCCATAAAGAGATAGCGATACCTGCTGATGTAGATGTGCCCAACAGATGTACCTTTTTTGCATGTTTTTGTGTTAAAACCACATGACATTCAGGTCTTTTAGTAGGCGTGGTTTCAAAACACAAGACTTACAGCACTGAGCTGAAAGAATGATTTTTTTTCCCCCTTTGTAATAATAATGTCAGAGCTGTTATTACATTTGGCCCAGGGAGCAGATTGGAAGGGTTTCTCAGAAGGGAAGTGCTTCCAGCTTCATGTCTCTGTCTTTCAAGAGCTCCATTCCCATGTACTTGCTGGAAACCTTTCAGGAAACCACATTCCCTTTCTCGTCCCCATTCGGCAATGTGATCTTTCCCAACCAGAATAGTTCTCAGACCGCCTCGGCAGCCGGGCCTGGGAAAGGAATGTGACAACGAGGGGCAAAAGTGACAGGGTGTCCTGTCGGCTTCTGTGCTGCACTTGAGCATTGGGAAACTCCCCCATGAAAGGGCTTGCTACATCCATAAGCATGTTTAGAGAGATAAGCAGTCTCTAATTTTCCAGCGTGTGGTGGGGGAAGAATGTGATTTTAGTTGGGAATGGTCATGTGGCCAGATCCTCCGTTTTGTGCAAGTCCGTCTGATGCTCCTCAGGTCATATTGTGGTGTGCTGATTTACACTGGAGGATAATCTGGTCCAGCAAAATGCTCACCGARTTGCTGATGATGGCCCTAAATGATAAGTGGTGCTTGGCAGCACCCACATGTGACTGAAATGTCAGTGTGTGCTATGCAGAGGAAGTGCYGTGACACTTTGTGCTGCTGCAATTATCCAGGCCATCGACAGTTCAGAAGGACAGTAGGTGAAGAAATGCTGTTTATATTACAAGTTTTGATAAATAAGATAAAGGGGGCAGGAAGAGGGGAGAGGATCAAGGAACTGTTAATGATTTAGAGGACAGAATTATATTAGACACAGAAGTATAAACTTATTTTGCTATTGCTAAAAGCCCTGTAGATACACATTTTAATTTGAGGAGATATATACTGATTAGTGTTTTGTTTGTTTGTTTGTTTGTTTGTTTGCTTTTCTGCCAGAGCAGCAGGCATTCTGGCTTGGAATCCAGTCAGATCTTTTCATCCTCTCTTTAAACTAAACAATTAATTAAAAGATAACACAAGACAGGATAATTTAGCCAGCTATAACAGTTTAGGCAGCATGTGTTGTTGGGCAATGCCATCACCACACAGAACAAACAAGCCTTTGCTTCTGTGCCACAAGAATAGTTAAACTTTTCAAGATGAATTTTTAGCCACTGCTGCTAGGGTGATTGTGTTGTTTTCTTATTTTTAATTTTTTGTGCTATTTTATTTTCTCATCACTTCTACTGTTTGGATTGTGTGCTGGATGAATGGTAAGAATTAGTTAGTGATTCTCAGAAMAACAGATTTTCTTAAGGCAGACATTCACCCACCTTCAGACAACTGTTCTCTAAAACGGAGGCAAGAGAACATAAGGGAGAAATCCCAGAGCTGCTGTAGCCAAAGTTAGATCTCTCACTGGCCTCAGTGGGCAGGAGGACTAGAAGATGGATAGATATTCTTATCTCCATTTTGAAAGATTGAGAAGATGAGGCATGGGAAAATTAGGATAGGTAGGTGACCTCTGGAAGCTATTTGGAAGCACAGTAGCTCTAAAAAGTTTAATAGTTGCATAGGCATCAAAAATGGTTTCAGGGGCCATGGTTTCAGTGAAGAATCATGCCTTTTATCTTTTTTTTTATTTTTTTTTTATTTTTGGTCTAAATAGTTTAAACTATGGATGCTATGGTTGAGTGGGCAAATTTTGGGAACTGAACTTTATTCCTGCTSCTGATGTTCATTTAATGTGTCACCATGCAGGAGCTGTTAACCCAGTTACACTTACAGCTCATCTGCAAACTGGGAATAACAGTGTTTTGCCTACTTAAGTTTTGAAACCTAACTAAATAATGTTTGTAAGAAACTACGTGAGGCAAAAGTCATTCTGGGGCTAATCAGTTGCAGAGATGGAGCTAACACACAGGACTGTCTATAACTTGACACCCTATACATTTCCTTTACAGAAGTGGTTCCCAACCTTCACTGGCCCATGGGAAGCCCCATGAGCAAGTAACGTGCTGCATATACCATATGCTTTACTCTTTTGAGTAGTCCTCATTTTAACTCTTTAATTTCTAGCAGCCACAAGCAATACAGAGGATTTTAACAGTAGAATAGAGGACTGCTACTTTACCTGGTTTTAGAAACAAATGTTTTTCCACTTTATGTGAATTCATGAAGTTGTTATGAAAAGGTTTTTTTTTTTTTTTTTTTTTTTTTTTTTGGTATTCTCCAGCGTGAATGAATTTGGACCAGGAAGTCTTTGGGGAAAAAAATGAGGGATTCCTTTTTGTGTTTGTGTAAAACATATTGTTGAAAATATCTCCTGATTTTTCTGCTTAAAACAAAAAGAGTGTCATCACCTTCACTTCTTTCCATTAACTCAACTTGTTTTCAGCTTCAGCTGTGCAGTATTTATTACCTTCTATTGTCATATATTACACAGCTGCATTATGACAAGTCAAAAAAGAAAAAAACAACCCCCCCACACAGTTCCCAAAGCCAAATTCAGTCCAGAAAGGAAGCTAGTGGTAGGTAAGAGCAGTGTAATGATTAAAATGTCATKAAAAAGAAAGCGTTTACTAAAAGATTGTAATGTCAAAGTTCCAGTTTACTTACAAGATTAAAAGATTAAAATCAGAGGAAAAGTTAGAGATATCCAAAAAACGCAGTTTCAGTATAATTTATCCCATTAACCTTCATGAAGCTGAATTACATAATTGGTTTGTATCAAGGCAACAATACTAGAAAGGTTAATGTGAATTGAAGAGTAGAATTTTTCTGCTCCTGAATCACTGTCTTTAATGGAGCCCATCTGAAAGTTTGCTAAACTGCAAGACAGAAATCCCCAAATCTGCAGCTCTGCCATTCACACTCTGTCCTCAGGAAAGTCACTTCAGCTAAAATGTTCAGTATTTGCCATTTTCCTCAATTTAAATAGCTTGAAATTAGCAACTATCTCAAATAGTGTTGGCCATAACAGCTGCACCCTGTAGCCTCCTTCTCCTACAAAACCATCACATTACTAATGTGTAGCAGCTGTCTTCGTAAACTGATTTGACATCGTCTGGAAAACATGGACTGTGCAGGTAGTCAGCAGGAGGTGATGGCAGCTGGCGGCTCCACCGAGGCCCCTGGGTCCTGCTGCCCAGCGGTGTCAGCACCCTCAGCGCTGCTCCTCTCCCGGGACCCAGCAGGCTCCAGCCAGGGACATGGTCTACTGACCTAAGGAAGGGCACCTGCAGCTGCAGCCTTGCATATCTTTGGGTCACTTCTCAACTATGTGCATTTTGGCAGCCCAAAATACTGGGACTGTGGGCCAGAACATCCAGCAAGGCTGTGGACCAGAACATACAGTAAGGTAAGGAAAAGCTGGTATCTTTTAGTGCTATCCCATCCCATGTATTCTTTTGAGGATGTAGCACCTCCTAGATCAGAGGCTCGTACCAAATCATGTGCAGCAGTGACCACAGGGAGAAGAAGTTGTCAAAATGGGTTCATATTCATCATTCTAAGTAATCAAAATCCCTTTATAGGAACAAGATGCAAAGTTTGCCACTTGGGAGCAGAGCAGTGTGCCACCCATACAGCAGTGAAACATAAATAATCACGCTACAAGTAATGTTTTCTATTAAAGAGCCTGATATCACCCTTTTCAAGCTGAAGAGAAAGAATCTGTAGAAAGCAGTAATGGTAGGCATCTGATGTAAACCAAGACCCCTGCATTGTATCCCTTTTGCATTAACCCACTAGCTGATTCAACCACTTCAACAGAAAGAGTGTTAAAGTCACATTTGATTATGATTTACAAAATTGCCTCCTGACTGAGTGTGTATAGAGTCTGGATTGCTGTGTTTGTTTCTAAAATAAATTGAATTGTTTTTTTCTCCTTGTGATCATCCCCGATCCTTTGACTGTTCCCTTAATAGTCTGCACATGAACAAAGGCGTGTTCAGTTTTAAGGGTCAGCAGTTGCACACTGGATGGATCAATGAAACAAGCCCAGTGTTCCTTCACTTTAGAGGTGAGCCGCCAGATCTCTCCTTCTCCTGTTCTCATTAAACAAAATCCGTGAAATTTGTGCTCTGTTGCTGCCTTCGAGTATGAGGAAGTGGTGCAGTGGATGACGCACAGAGTGGCCTCACGGGGAGCTGAGTACTATTCCCAGCGCTGCCATTTGCTGGTTAATATCCTGCAACTCATTTAACATTTTTGTGTCTCAGTTTCTCCAACTGTGAAAACGAGTCTAATGGGCCAGCATTTCTCACCAAAATCAATTGTAGATTCCTATTAAGTGGGGCTTCAGTGCTTCATGATCTCTAGAAGAGAATGCTCACTGTTGCTTTTAATATGTTTTCCTCAGTCGTCACTTACTAGTTTTACCTCACATGAGCATGGGTCAGATTTATTGTTAGCCTCCTCCTTTGTTGTTTCGAAGCATAACCTTTCATACAGAAAAATTGGTTTATCAGCATTTTTATAATTTGCAGTCCTATTCTCTCTTCTTCTAGTGTTTTGTAAATATTTTTTTCCGTTGACTTCCTACAGCATAATGAAAACATACTTTTTTACTCCCATGTAATGTAACACAAATGGAAAGGACAAGACAGGATTATTCAAAAATTCTCAGCTTATGAAATAATATGTATTAGTCGACATGCCCCAGAGAGATACAACTGACCAGCTGCTCTGGGTGAAACAAATAAATAGAAGAATCTTTTATTAATGATGTACTCTGCAGTAGATTGTACCTGGGGAATTCTATAGAAATGGACTCTTTCTCATCCTTTCCCTATAAATGAAGTAAGGAGAATACTGAGTTCTTAGGGGTTTGGTAGGTACAAATACAGTACATAAATACATAAGGATACATAAGGAATGGTTCAAGGAGGTTTTCAGCTTCGGTAACCACTAAATCTTACATTTTCTTTGGCTTCCTTTAGTCAGCTAAAGACTGTGGGTGAGACTTTCCAAATATAGACAACCAGAATTCTGACCAAATAATACACAAATTCTCAGGAGTGGATTAAGGCAGGATTCATGGATCTGGGCCTTGGGCTTGGAGGGGGCTGTATAACCACAATGTTTGGACTGAAATATCCAGCAGCTTGGGTTCTAGCAGAGGTGGGGGGATCTGACAAGCTATGGAGGCGGTTGAATCATGGGAATTTTTAGTGTATGTTTGGATGGATTTGGTTAGTTTATTGTGCTTTTCTGGCTTGTTTGAGGCGTACTGGTTAGCTTGATTCCAGGTCTTCTTTAGTCTTATTCTGCCCCAGCAGTGGGTCACTCTGTCCCACAAACTGTAAATGTGCACAGAATGCACTTTGTTTCTGATGCAAGATGGAAAATAGGTTAACCAGTACAAACAGATGGACTTTTGCACATTAATGGGGACTCATTGAATAATTTGGGTTGGAAGGACGTTTGGAGCTTCCATAGCCCAATCATCTGTTCAAAGCCTTACTAACTTTGAAGTTATAGCATGTTGCTCAGGACCTGTGAAGTTAGGTTTTGAAAATCTGTATGAACGGAGATTCTAAAGCCTCTCCAGAGAGCCCATCCTAGTGTTTGGCCAGTATCATGGTGAATATTTTTTTTCCTTTTATGTATTTGGAATTTTTCTTGTTGCAACTTGCATCCATTACTGCTCATCCTTTTGCCATGTACTTCCAAGAAGAATCTGCTCCCAGTTTCTCTAAGACAGCAACATGACCCTCCCCTTTAAATTTCCTTTTTAGTAGCATGATCCTAGTCATGAGCTCCAGCCCCCTGTCCACCTTGATGGCCCTGACCTTGAATTGTTTCAGTTTACTAGTGTCCCAGAACTGGATACAGTCCTCCAGATGCAGTCTTGCATAGGCTGAATAAAGGGGAATAATCATGTCCTTTCATTTGCTGGCAATGGTCTTAAGATAAGGATCCTTAATCTTAATCCTTAATGAGGATGGCAAAGGTGCACTGCTGGCTCATTTTAAGTTTTCCTCCAGGAATCCCAGGTCCTTTTCTGCAAGGCTGGTWTCTAATTGTTGGCCTCTAGATTGTCACAAATGCAGGACTTCATATTTGCCTTTGTTGAACATTATAAGTTCATGTATACCTTTATGCATGTACACCTTTGAACACAGAGTATAYAATTGTAAATAGTTATTTGCTCGTACATGTATCCACCAAACTTGTATACACATTTTAGCTTTATTTTTGACAGTGTTGTTCCTCTATTTCCAGGGAACACTAAAACAGTAAAGCTCCTAGCCTTGGCGTACATGCAGGGTGTTCTATTCAGAACACTTCTAATGCTAAACTTTTCCTTTAGGTAGGGCTCTGTTTTGTTTTTCACTTGCTCTCCTTGACTTTTCTCATTCTTAGATAAGGCAATCAGAACTGCATGAGGTATATTGGCATAATCAGCAACACCAGCTCGTCTGGACCTCGGGAGATTAAGCCTGCACGGTATCTGCAGACRGCACCTAAGAATGATTTTCAAAGAAAAAAAGTTCCCATTATCTTTCCAAGGGAGCTTCCTTCTGTTGTCTTTACTGCAGGTCAGACTGATGGTCGGCCTCCTTCAGAGATGGAGAAATTCCTGAGAAGACCCCTTAATAGCATTTCAGTTACACGGCAGGCTACACCGGCCAAGCTATCCTGTGTCTTCCCAAGGTGATGTGGTTTTGGAATCCTATCTGCAGGTAAAAAGGAAAACCTCATTGGCAGTCTGGGAAAGAGAATATGCCTTAAGGCATATCTAAGTGATTCAGAGAGAGTCAAACGCTCTCTGTAAACAGTGTTTGTACAGTATAAATCTCTCATAAATTAGGCATCCAGCTGAATGTGTTAATCAGCAAAGAGTTATGGGGCAGCATCAATCTTTAGCAACCAATAGCTGCAAAAGAGAAAATATTCAGAATAACTGGATGTTTACAGGCTTGAATGTTCATAAGTTTATTTCACTATTAATGTAGCAAAATAATAATTCTGATTTTTCCAAAGCACTGCTGGATRCCAACAATTTGAAAATCAGTTGAGGGGTCTAAACAAGATCTCTTGAAAGTAACTTGTTTTTAAAAATAGAGCTGCTACTGAGATAGAATGAGATGGCTTGGAAACACTCCAGGATTATTCAAATGCCAGACCCCAGTCTGGGTTTGGGCCTTGTGTAAATTTTGTTTGGTCTTTCCCAGGTCCACGAGATGTGATGTATCTTGCATTCTTGTGGGAGATCCTGTATTTCATAGCATTTTATCATTCTTTCAGAGTCTGGAGTTTATCTACTATTTCCTGCAGAGAAAAGCTTGGTAAAAATCATGCAGAGAATTCTAGTGAAAGTGACTACGTTTTGGTAATAGTAATTTTAGAAGTCTTGTTCCAGCAAGATAATAAAGAAAGCAGGTTATATTTTTATTTATCATCTTTTTTCCTATATAAAATAAGGCTTTTCTTTTTGCTGATTTTGATTATAACATATCAGAATCTTTTACTGTTGTTCTGGAAGAAGCCCTAACACTGATGAAAGAGAATGAGAAATTCTGTTATTGGTAGAAAACTGAGAGAAAGATACGAGTGGAAGTTAACCATTGTTAASTGTAACAAATATATATGGAAAAAATTAAACGTTTGTTTTTCAGTTGCCTATCACATTTTCCGTTTCTTCTCTGCAAAGCTTTAAAACTTGCCCTTCCTCTGTGCGGTTTTGTTATATTCCTATCCACAGGAAGTAAGAGGAAAAGCTTTATGAGGGATACATTACAGATAGACTGATGTAGATGTTTGGATAAAAATGACAGGGCTTAATTCTGGATCTGTTATAAATTGAAGAGTTTCCGGGGGAAGTGTGCATTTAAACTTGTTTGTGATCTGCTGCTTCGTCTTGCAACATCGATTATTTGWGTACAAATTACTGCTATTTCTTCCTAGTGCTTTTCAGATCTTGATCTCCAAGCACCTTATCAATCAACAACAAAATTCTTTACACTTTTTAGGTTGATAATTACAAATACAGTCTGCGCGTAAGGAGTGATTTTGTGACACAGGCCAAGAACAGAATTCACTGATGTACTGAGCCAGGTCCTTTTATTTTCAGTCCAGCATATGTTGCTTCCCAGAGAAAACGAGAATTTCATAAACATAAGGAATCAAAGCAAAACCCTCAACACCTTGTGAAAATAAGAATAAAGTGAYGAATTACAGCTTTGGATCTTGATTGAAAAGAGATTATTCATAGAACTCCTTAATGTGACACGAACATAGAGGCACCAGTGGATTGTATTGTTCTGCTCAGATTTCCCTCAGCAACAGCAGGAACCCAAAATCCCAGCACGGAGAGGGCCTATTAYTCACATAGTTCTGTAAGAGCGAGCACTGAGGTTACTATAATGTACACATAGCAAGGCCATAGATGCCTATCTGGGGCCACAGAGAGTCTTTTAAATATTTCTTCCACTGCCGAATCCAGCTAGAGTCTTCTAGTGTGAAATTAGAGATGAGAGCCAAACTTCCTCTTCTCTAAACATTTCCCAAGATTGATGAGCTCAAACTCTGCATCAGGATCAACATCCAAGTTTTGCAAATGGCATCTGTCTTACTAATTAGCTGATCCAGCCCCTGAGATCTCAAACTATGAATAGAAATATTCCAAGACTTGAATGTATCTCCCGTCCAGTTACATGATGCTCATTCTTTCTCTCACTGCTTACAGATTTTACTTTTCTGAAAAGCAAAAAAAGAAAAAAAACCAAAAAGCCCCAAATTATCGGAAAAACAGAGTGGCTGAAATGATTTCATTTTGTCCTGAACACATGAAACCATCCATTCACAGAGTTTTCCTCCTCCTCATGCCGTATCCTGCCTCCTGTCCCCAGCCCACAGGTAGAACAAAACAACCTTGCAAGATGAGCCTTACAAATTCTATGAACACAAACTTTTAAATCTGGCACTTGAACAACCTCTATTATTTTTAACTGCTTTTGTGTAAGACAAGAGGCTAAGTAAAGAACAGGATGTTTTGAACATTGAACTCTTGTGCATTACCTAATACTATTGCTACAGAATTAATGTGATTTCTCTGCAGGTGTCAAAGGCATCATAGCGCCTGTTACTGAGACATTAGACAACATTTGGCATATATAAGCCTGGTGCACTTACTGATAGTTCTTTAATGAACTACCATTGAAATGTCAAGTTTCCAGGCTATGCTACTGAGTATTTCAATCAAAATGCAGCYTATTATTACACTCCTTTTAGTTTTCATTTCCCTTTTAAATGACTGTTGAAAGTATATTTAGCGCACTTTTGTTACTCTCTCCTTCTTTTTAGGAGATGGGTGAAGTAAGCCATGTGTTCCCTGGAACATGAGGCTCTTGCATCTTCCTTTTGCAGGATGAATGAAGTAAGGAAGGAAGGATAACTGCATCCCACTGTGCTCAGCGGGACTGCTCCGCAGCCGTGTGCTGAGCTGCTAGTCTTGTCTCAATCCCTCAGGGAGGTTCACTGATATAGAAAGCAATCCTTCCAAATAATGCAGGTGTCAGAGGTCTGTGTATGAAGGAGGTTTGGCAGAATCTCCTGTGGAAATTTACACAACATCTGCCCGCACAATGGCTGGCCAGTGTTGTCCTTCCTTTGGTCTTCAGGTGCATGGAAATTTGCATAGAAGAGAAACCAAGGAAAGAAGTGGATCCAAGACTCTACTGCATAGCCAAAAGGAAGTTACAGTTGGAAAGAATCATTCTTTCTGCAGGCAATTTTTCCTTAATCTTATCTSCTATCTTGTAAGAGGGCATTCTGTGTCAGGGAAACCATCAGAGCAAGAAGGCACCATCACATTTTCATAAGACTGTCAGTTGACTTTGTCTTTTTTTTTTTTTTTTTGCCAGTGGATTGTCCTCTGTGGTCATACTAATGATAAATCTGGGGTTAAATATATGCTTATTATGCAAACAAGCTGATTCTACATTGAAAAAACATGAACAACACTAAAGTGGAAGCACATCACAGTTGTGAGTTTGGAGCGCTGAGAGAKGCTGCCTGTGTTTCTAAACAAAAAGACCAGATTTTAGCTCCCCCAAGCAGAAGAGGGACTGGACTGTTTGCCCTGCTATTCCTATCTCCCTCAGTGATTCATTTTCAACACCCTTTTCAGGCTTCACTCATTTTGTGTCCCGGCTTCAAGATACATTCCTCCATGGTCACTTAGCATTGTCTGCTATCGTCTTACCATCRTACACGGTTCTTTACAGACAGCTATTATCAGCTTTATGCTCACTTATTCTCAAATTAGCGTCATTATTGTGGCCGATGAGCTAAGAACTGCTCTCCCCTAAGTTCTTGCTCTGCYCTAAGTATCATCTTTCCCTTGGGCTACTGATTCAGCACTGGGTGGGAAAAGTCACATTCCTAACTAAACTGAGCTACTGTCTAATGACGCTTGTCTCTGTTGCCATTCTGTGGCAGCAGAGACAAGTTGCCACTTAGAAATGTTGGCTGTTGAAAGCACCTGTTCGGTTTGGTTTACTCAGTTCATGTTTCTGTCAATCTAAGGGAAGTTCCTGTTGTACATTCACTAATGCTTGGCCTGGCCAATTTTAAATAACCAAAGTCTGAGATTATTTTGATCCTCCTCTGGCCATCCTGTTTTGATACACTTGTGTTATGTCCCTTTTGTCCCACTGTAAGTGATTGTATGGGRTATAAAGCAACGGAGAGCATTGCTCTCGGGTTGGGGGAATTAGCAGAGCCTTGAAACAGAAAGGAAATATTGAAATGAGAGAGTGTGCCTCCTTCTGGTGGGCMCATAAGAACTAGTAATGTGGCCCTTTTTCTTCTTTCGTGAACTTTTTGTTGTTGCAGATGCTTGTTGGCTGTGATTTGCTGTTGCCCTGTGCCTAAGGTAATGAGCTCAGACTTGTGCCTCCAAAGTTTGAAAGCTCATTATAAAACTTAACCACAAGAATAATGACATTTGCTTTAATTGTTTCATTGTATGTGCTTACATATGTTCTTCTTGGTCAGATTCTAAGCGCAGGATTGATTTTCCCTGGAGGGAAGAGAGCTTTCCATTCCCTCAATGGGATGCTTGGGAAAATCAAATCCCATATACTACTAGTTGTTGTAATGCCAGGTCTTATGGCTTTATTTCAACTCTGTTGATATTTGATTGTTTTTAAAGCCTCCATTCCTTAAATCATGTGATAGAGCAACAATCAGCATTCTTTTTTTAAAAAAGGAACTTTTGTATTCTTTCAGTGAGTTTTGGAAGGTTTAAAAGCATGAGTTTAAAAACCCATGAAGTAGGAAACTAGAAAGAACCTTGTATACATGCATTGGAAAATCTTAGGACTATTTTCATGGAACCTTGTGACTTTTGCAGCTTTGATTCGTAATTTTTGAAAATTTGGAACAGTTGGCAATATTTCTATCCATTTAAGGTGCTGCCATTTAAACCAGACGGTAGCCATGCCAGAGTATAGCCTTTCTGGCAACCAAAAGGCTTTAAAATGCACAGCTCATCTTTTACAGCACACAGCACAATGGGGCCTGGAGCCTTGGTTAGGAATTTTAGGCACAACCACAATAGAAATAATAAATAAATGAGGCATCTCCTTCTACCCCAAGATATCCATATGGAGCTGCTGTTAAAAGTGCACACTCGCAAATAAAAGCAGCCTAAATTTAACTATGACTCATTTACACTAAATCTGACCCATTTTTGTTCCGTGTTTCAATTTAACACTTATTTACATTCTTAGACTTGGCACTGCTGGAAGACAAGGGAGGGGGAGCAGACATTTTGGTCCTCTAAATTGCTATAAAAAATGAGTGATTGGGAAAACATGGCTATAGTCAGCGTGAAGCTGGGTAGCTCATTTGAACCTACTATGAAAGAAAAGATCCTTTTCTCATCCCATTAAAACTCAGTTAGCTGCAGCCGTGTAGGCGGCAGATCAGAAATGAACGTCCAACTTGGAGTTCATACAACTGGGGTCAGCTCCAAAGCAAACTGCCTGATTAGTGAAACAATTCGTATTTTACAATGCCGGCAAATAGGTAAATCTTATGCGAGTCAGGAAATCCTCCAGGATTTGGGATCAGAGCAGCAACCGGTTGGCAGGTTGCAATTTGATTAAAAGGCATCGTTGCCTCTGCTTTTTCACACTCCTCTTCCAGTGACATAAACAAGCGGGACTCAATTTGCTGAGGGWACTTCCCTCTCCCTTGTTTTTACAATCTAGAAGTAATGACTAATTGGCTGTGTTTTCCCAGCTATTTTATGTTTCTCTTGCTCTGGTTACAAGCCGTACTAAACCCGTATATCCGCGGGGACCTATAGACAGCCAACGTTTTCAAATGATAYGCAGTTATTCCCCTTTCTCTTTAAGTGTAAAACATTTACAAGTAAATTTACAAATGCATTAAGAACATTTCCCCAGTCGCCTGTTAGTGTTTATTTCTTCCCCTTCTTCTTCGGGGAGCCGACACCGCACAGCCCCTCACCTTCCGCACGCTGCTCTCCCGCTATGTCCCCTCCATCCCTCCCGCTTCCCCCGCCGCTTTCTCCCTCCTCCTCCTCCTCCTTTCCCAGCTCAGCAGCGCAAATTTCTGTTTGTGCCAGTGGGGCGGCCTGGCGAGACCGCAAGTGCTCTACCCCACAGCTTGACGAGCCCTCAGATGCCGATTTACTGTACATGGCAGCCACGCTGGAGCCGAGGCACATCTGGAGTGGAGCAAGCGCGCTCAGAAGCGGGGGCCAGCTCCAGCCGGAGCCAGTGGCGCTGAGCGCGGCGCTGAAAGGCGGCCCCGCCGCCTCCCCCCTTCCCTGCTCCCCGCGTAGATTTCCTAATGTCAACAGCAGCGCGCGGGGGGAGCGCCCAGTAACTCTTTGCTGCGAGTCTGTCGTCTAACAGGCTTTATCTGCTCGAGGTCGAGCAAAAACAGCAGCGCCGCTTGGCTCCCGGATGGCCGAGAGGCAGCGCGGCAAAGCAGGGGGGAAGCAGAGGGGCCGCCTTTTGTGTTTATTTGTTCCACTTTATGGTAATTTGGGGGATAATTTCATTATCTGCAGCCAAATCGAAAACAAGCTGTTGTTTATGCTAATGATACCAGCGTATTATTTTATGTACAGTAGGCATGGAGCTCTTTAAACCACAAGTGGACAGAATTTCTGGTTACAGCTGCACCGCTTTAACTTTTTTCTTTCTTTTTCTTTCTTTCTTTCTTTTTTTTTTTTTTTTTAGCAGTTTCAAGATGAGACGTTTATTATCTGGAAGTGAAAAAGATTCTGGATGGCTGCTTTGTTTTGCAAAATGGCGCGTACCTTTCACGGCCTGCTGCCAACCTGCTGTCCGGTGGATGTGTTTTAGCTGTGTTACTGCAAAGAAAAATCTTGCTTATTTGGGGTCAAATTGGCCGGTTTTAATAACCAAATACACAGGACTGCAGAATTCCAATCTCTCTAAAGAAGTAGGAGAGATTTTGAACCATTTGCTGTCTGCCAGCAACTGGAGGGTACTCTGCAATTCCTTCTCAGGTTTACTATGGGGTTTATTTCATTTTTTTAATATCAAAATGTTAATGTTTGCAGGTTAGTTTTTCAGGTGATCTTAAAATGACAAACATGCAATTAAGAAGGCATTACCCACCCAGTAGTTGGGAACCCTAATGGATACTGCAGGGAAAAGAAGAGGAAAACAAGCATCAGAAGAACAGTTGTGAGGACATTGCCACTAACAGCATATAGATGCATGCTACCTTTACTTAGCTGCCATTAAAGACCTTAGTAAAATTCTCGTTCAGATGAAAGCAACAGTCTACTGATTGGGAGACTGTTTAACAATCCTACTTGGTTAATTTACTAATAAACCATCATGTCAGGCCCCAAATATTTTTCTGCATCCAGGAATACAACATCTTTTACTGTCTCTTTTTCTAGTATTGCAGCTTTATTGTCTCCTCTCATTTCCCAAGTCAACATCTATCTTTCTGCCTGTCTGGATTAAATTGTGACCTTACTTATGAGTAGCTGGTTCCCATTAATCTTGACTGTAGCCTGACCTATACATCTCATAGAAGAATTTGGCCTGGACAGTGAGGTTACTTCAGTGTGGCTGGCAGCAGCTTTTGTATGATGATAGTTTTTGTATGATGTGGACTAGATGAGTGCATGGTGTGGTGGATCGAGGGCTGGCTGGATGGCAGAGCTCAGAGGGTGGCGATTAATGGGGTCGAGTCCAGTTGGAGGCCTGTGGTCAGTGGTGTCCCCCAGGGGTCAGTGCTGGGCCCAGTGCTCTTCAATTTGTTCGTCAATGACCTGGACGAGGGCACGGAATGCACCCTGAGCAAGTTTGCAGATGACACCAAGCTGGGTGGAGTGGCCAACACTCCGGAGGGCTGTGCTGCCATCCAGAGGGACCTGGACAGGCTGGTGAGTTGGGCAGAGAGGAACCTCATGAGGTTCAATAAGGACAAGTGCAGGGTCCTGCACCTGGGGAGGAATAACCCCAGGCACCAGTACAGATTAGGGGTTGACCTGCTGGAAAGCACCTCCACGGAGAGGGACCTGGGAGTCCTGGTTGACACTAAGTTAACCATGAGTCAGCAGTGTGCTCTGGTGGCCAAGAAGGCCAATGGGATCCTGGCCTGCATCAGGAGGAGTGTTGCCAGCAGGTCAAGGGAGGTGATTCTGCCCCTCTACTCAGCTCTGGTGAGGCCGCACCTGGAGTACTGTGTGCAGTTCTGGGCACCCCAGTATAAGAGGGACGTGGAGCTTCTGGAGAGGGTCCAGAGAAGGGCAACCAGGATGATTAAGGGAATCTCTCGTATGAAGAGAGGCTGAGTGAGCTGGGCCTGTTTTCTCTGGAGAAGAGAAGGCTGAGAGGGGATCTGATTAATATGTATAAGTTCAGGAAGGGAGAATGCAGGGTGGAAGGGGACAGGCTGTTCTCACTGGTGGCCAGTGATAAGATGAGGGGTAATGGCCACAAGCTGGAGCACAAGAAGTTCCGTCTCCAGGTGAGGAGGAACTTCTTTACTGTTAGGGTGACAGAGCAGTGGAACAGGCTGCCCAGGGAGGTTGTGGAGTCTCCTTCTCTGGAGGTCTTCAAAACCTGCCTGGATGCCACCCTGTGCCACATGCTCTAGGTGTGCGTGCTTGAGCAGGAAGGTTGGACTAGATGATCTGTAGAGGTCCCTTCCAACCTTAAATATTCTGTGATTCTGTGATAGGGCCAGCAGCAGCCATGCATCCCTGTCATGGAGCTCTTATGGTTGCTGTTTTGTCATCTGTGCTGATGTGTGATAATACATGTTTAAGAGAAAGCAAGATAGTTTGTAAACTTCCATATTATTTTTAATGGATGCTGTTTTGGTTGATTTTAATAATTTCCATTTTAATAAAAGTACATTTTACTCTCCTGGAGACTCAAGTCCTGACAGAAGGTGACAAGGTGTAAGAGGTATATGAATAATTCTCGTTTAGTGAAGCCCTGCCATTACTTCCCTAGGATTGCTTAAAATCACCAGAGATGAGGATCAGGAAGAAGAGGACTTCAGTATACATGGTATGCTGGTAACATAGGGATGATACAGGTTTTGTTGTAGGACTTTTGTAATCTAAGTGATTACCAAGATGACAAAAAGGCTTGTTTTGGATTAAAATATAACTTAGTTTAAAAAAAAAGAAAAAAAAAAAAACACCTTTCGTTCTTGCACAGAAAAGCTGATGGAACCAGTCTCAAAAATAAAGACGTTTAGCAGACTTCAGGGAGGATTTGGAAGCTCACTAAAATCTAAACTTTTCATGGGGACAGTTGGGTTTCAACTAAACTGTGCTGGAGCCCTGCAGCCCTGCAGCCCTCCGGAGGTCTTGTGCCTGACAGGCAGACCGTTGCTCAATTCCCAGACTGCCGGAGTATAGGACTGATGGTCAGTCATTGCAGGATGGCCCACTAAGTAGACTACCTTTGAACTAGAGACCTCAGGCCATCCAGGTTTGAAAACTGGGACAAGAGTTATTTTGAAACTTTGTTGATATATTTTGATATGCATTGGGCATATTTTTGATATGCATTGGGCATATTTTGATTTCAATGACTTAGTAAACCCTGATCCCAGAAAATGATCCATAGGAGTTTTTGAATAGCTCTATTCCAGGCCTTGAAGTTTAATGATCCTGAAGGGGAAAAAAAAGAAAGGCTTCCTCCATAATCAAAGGTGAAATAAAACAAAATCCAGTGAATGACTCTGAAGCAGGGTATCTCTGACCCTATTTACTGACCATTCCTGCTTGTAATCAGTCTGGTGTCCTTGGACCTGCAATAAACCAGTCTGGGTTCCGTCACACAGCTCTAACCTTAATTTTAAACATAATATCCTGATAGTAAGTATGCTGTGTGTTTTTTTTTCTTTCCATGTAGTGCTCATTTTAAATTGATTCAATTCCCTGTTTTGCACTAATGTCGAAAGTATCCATGATTTCTAGAAATGAAATCTCCTTGGTAGATGACCATGCATCCTGCTGCTTATGCTATTTTGATTATACTAATAGCATGGTCTCCAACGTAAGCAACATGCAGGTGCAAAACTTTCGTTCATACAAGAGTACATAACTCTTTCATCTGCCATTTATTGACAGTAGATTTCTTGCTCATACGAATGTTATGAAAATGCTGGAGAAAAGCTGTCGGGGTATTGCCAGTTTAAAAAACAAAAAATCAAAATCCCCCATAGCAAACAGAAAAATAACCCCCTTCCAAAGCTCATCAACATCCTCCCTCCCCAATCCCCTCTCTTGGAAATCTCTGTTGTTCATAGTAGATGTTCTATATACAACAAAAAATAGTGGTAATGAAAATATTAAATATTGTGACTTGATGTAGCAAAGGTAAAAATAAAAAGTTACAGGAGTTGCAGTACTGGTGTCAATAATGTTGCCAGAGCCTCCCTTGCTGTATGTCGCTTTGGCTCATATAAGTTCCTTACTTAATATGACTATGCCTATCCTTACTAAGTGGATTGAAAAGAGAATTGGCCATGACAAATAGTAACTGTTTTATAAAGAGGGCTCAACACAGCAATTTTCTTTAAAGAAAGACAACTTGGGGATTTGCACACATGCCCAAGCAGCAGCACTATGCTGTTACTCCAGAGGATTTCCTTCATGTATTGCGATCATCATCCAGCCCTGAAAGTAGGATAGCACATTGACAATAGGATGAGATATTTGTAATATTTTTGACTTCAGGTTCAACTGTAGTATTTCTTTGAAAAATTTTCTATTGTATCTCTTTTGCCTGCCATTTTTTTATTTGGCATTTCTCAGAAAAATAAATAGTTGTCAATTATGTATTTCTTCAACAAAAATATATACTCAGTATATAAATGTTCAGTTTATAATTCCACCCCAAATATGCATGTATCATAAAGGTAAACCACCATAAATGTCAGACTAAGCAAAAATGAATAATAGATAAAGAAGGAGGCAAAGAAAAAAAAAAGAGAAAGACAAGAAAAAATGTACAGTCATTAAGTAATATAGTGTATGTGAAAAGAAAGAACTTAAAAATGCAGTTAGGAGAGAGAAATTACCCACAAAATTATTGCAAAATCAGGTGAATTATGACAGGTGAAATTATGATTGCAATCACTACAGTCAAGTCAGGTGCACTAAAACAAAGCAAATAACAACCAAAGACAGAAGATTCCAAAGTACTTTAAAAATCATTGTTTTAGCTCCTAATGATGAATAGTTGCATCTGATCAGACTTTATTATGAAGACATTATAATCTCTATAAAGTGTAAACAGAGTTACAGACAAAAGACTTGTCTTTTCCTACAGAATGATCTCCTTAGATTTTTATGAAGGAAAACTTGGAAGTTCTTGACTTGTAAGCTGTTTTTTTGAAAGAGAATCTAATTAATTTAGAATCAGGATGATATTTTGAGCCTCCATAAATCTAAGAAGCATTTTGTTTAAGGTTCCTAGCTGGACCTATATGTAATATTGATGTCCACAAACCACAGAAATGTAGTGCAACCTTCATGCAGAGCATGACACAAATGCACCAGTCTAACTTACTCCTGTATGTGTCCTAAATTTAAATAAGCTTGATGCTCTGTAGTGGAATCAGCACAACCACTGGACACAGCTGGATTTACAGGCTGGATTTACAGCATTTTACATAGCTCCTGTTAATCACAATAGATTGTACAACTGTAACAAAGGCTAGAACTGAACTTGCTATTTTTTATTAATTTATTAAAGAAAAGCCCAGTTGTGGAAGGAATGTGTTCTTCATTAGTAACAGCACTACCATATTATTTTTTCATCAAAACTTGCAAAATAATACCTCACTTTTTGGTTCAGTGAGCTACTGAACTGCCACCTTCTACCAGAAAAGAGCTGTAATTGCATTGCCAGTAAAAGGAGCAGGAAATTAGACAAAAGAGTAACACTAGTTTTATATGACCAAATGAAAAGGTGTTAGTTTAAAATATACAGCCTTCCAATATAGTTTTCAAATCTTCAGAAGTCCTTGACTTTCATTATAGAAATTCTTCACTAAATTAACTGACAATGCTGCTCCACCCTTATGCATTGCAAGTGGCTTGGGGCATGGTATGAAAAAAAAACAGGGTAAAAATTCTTATATCTTTGTAGTCATCACAGTAATCTTTGAAAATACAAGTATTTGGACTTGTGTGATTATAGCATGATTGCTGGACAAACAAAGATATCTTTTATGATTATTATGTAGTAAGTCAGAAGCTGGCTTTGTAATCAGATAAGTATCTTGCTCTTGGTGCCTGGAACTGTGGTAGGAACAGCTCTCACAATTTGTATAACAAATACAGAAGACAGAAGAACCTCTTGAACTTTCACTTCTGATACAACTCCTCTTAAGGATAAGGTGTAAAAGCATAAGAACATGCCAAGAGAGTGGGTGGGAATCATCCCAACTGATAGTAGACACCTGTGTCAGGAGTGTCCCTATTTTTTTCTTTTACAAACTGTGGAAGAAGAGAGATCTCCAGCCTGAGTTGTATTTTCAGCTCTTTGAATTGTCTAGAGTCTGTCTTTTTCTCCATTGATTACAAAGGACATTTAGGACATTCCATAGGTAGTTGCTGCCATTCAGAGCTCATAGTCAAGTATGATGAAGCTGAGACATGTATAGTAGGACATGGAATTACAGAGCTGGATAACAATAGCATACTTATTTTACAGCCAGCATTTGTCAATCATTTCCAGTCCAGTATACTTGACATTAAAATGGGAAATAAATATAGGATTACATTATAATATCTCAGGTACCTTTTCAGAAATATATGTGCATTTTGTTTGCATTCATACCATACATATCCTTGTGAGATTATATGCTTCCATAATGTTGAAATAAACCTCCTTGAGCTGGAGTTTGATATCCTTACAAGATCTTCAATAGTTGTGGCAGTRGGACATATGCTCTTGGTTATAGACATACTACAGAATTCAGCCAAACAGCAGTCCGTTACAGCAATTACAGAAAGACAAATGCAAGTGTCAGGGCCAATTATGCTAGTATCTTAATATTTATATAGGGTTACAATAACCTTTATAAGCATCACTTCTTCCTTTCTTTCTTTCTTGCATGTATTTTTAATGAAGAGTCCTTAGTTTATATCCGATTAAGAAAACAGGTAAAATCTCTCAGCCACTTCTATTTGACCGCTCTTCATAGTCACTAAATTGCTGAAAGGCAAAAGTTTTACCTAAATATGACCAATTAGGTTCCTGGTAATCCATGGTTTACCTTTTTTACTAAGTGACTTGCTTTATCTAGTGTCTAGTGGTGACAATTGTAACATATCTTTTTGTATCTCATCAGTCTGCCTTCTACTTTTTTGGGTGGGGGCAGCTTCAGCCATTACATTACCCACCTTGTACCTCTTTGTACAGGGATTTCAGACTCTGATTGGCAGAAATCCAGAAATTCAATAGTTTAGTGCCCAGAAGAGTAATCCATGGTTTAAAGMAATTGCCATTGGACATTGTCAAGTGAAACTAACTTTTTCATCAATCTATTTATGCCTGTGTCTTTGCRAATTTGTAAGGTGCTTCCTGAAATGTCTAGATGAACTGTGCAAAAGTCTTGCAACAGTCTTCTTAACAGGGCTATATTTTACTCCCTGTGAATGCTCCTGAGAGTAAACTGAACTACTCCAATGTTTGTAAGTGGACTGTGTAACTGGACAAACACGAGTTCCAATTTAGTTTAAAAATTCAAGGGAGCATTTATGGACAATATTTGCATGTTCTCCCATCTTCAGTCAAAGCGCTGCCTATATCATTGCTTTTGAGTAGCAGTTTATATGTAATAAATGATTCACTGTCACTAAATTTGAGTTGTCACCATGGATAGTTTACTCGGTTTTCTCAACATTTAGAAATGGTATTTCTCACCTCCTCCACACAAGTCTTTTCACCATCCTGCCAACTTCTTGAAGGGAAAAATAACCTCATTTTGGTTTGAGGTGTTTCAAAAGTTATGTGAGGAAAAGCTGAGGGTTTTTTCTCTTTTTGCAGAAACATTAGCTCAAATATGCACCTTACTTCTCAATAAGCTACATTTTAGGAAGCATTTATGTAATCTCTCAACAGAAAGCATGTTAGAAATATTCACATTTTAGAAGGGTGTTGTACCACTAGGTTTCTGCAGCAATGTCTGTGTATAGCCACAAAGGTTCAAAATGCTCTTGTCATGCTTGGAGTGGGATTGATTTTAGCCTGTGATAGTTACGTGTCTAGCTGTCTTTGTTTTCTGAAGTCCTTCTACCATCAGCAGTGTGTGAGAGATCTGTCCCCCCAAGATGCCTGTGGAGAGGTGCATCTCTGCTGGTTATAGAAGAAGCATCTCTAATCTAAGGATCTTACACCAAATATTTAACTTTAAGATTTATGAAATTAGGTGAGCTTGATCCTTGCCTGCACGTTCATATATGCAGCTTCTCAAATGTTAATTCCCAGAATGTCATCTTTCAGGCTTCCCTTGGTATCTGACCAAGTGACTGGGGCCAAAGTCGGTGGACTTTCCCACTGTGCTACCTCGATGTGAAAAGGCATAGGGATTTATGACAGAATAAGGACATCTACTAACTGTGTTGCAATGAAACAGACATCAGCACTGCAAATATGGATTCTGTAAACAAGCTCTTCCCCTTAAAAGAAACAGTTTTGCTATTAATTTTCTTAGGCCAGGTATTATTAGTTTTACACCTATTGGTAACTTATTTCTCGCTAGTCTAGCTATTTAAAGTGCAAATGTCATCTGCCTCCGTAACTTTCACTCAGTAGAAAGGTCCACATATGACACTAAGCATCACAATCATGCTGAGTTGGTAAAAAAACAAAACAAAACAAAACAACAACAACAACAACAACAACAAAACCCCCCAAAAACAGATATCTCTAGTTTAGTATCAGACTATTACTTAAACTTAAGAGTTTAGTGCACAGTAAACTCTGAATTTTGCTTATCCTGGATTTGGTGCATCAGAGATCGATAACTGCATTTAGGAAAAACACAGATAATGTAAAACATGAATACAATGAGCACTGGACTGGTTTCCCATTTGAAAAACTTGGTACAGATATTTCTATAAACAGGAATAGCAACATGGCCTAGTGCTTCTTGAACTATACAAACCTCAGTACTTTTCTGAAGGCTGTAATGCTAGTGGTATGTGGAGAAAGTTGAATCTGTAGTCCCAGTAATTCTCCACAATTAATTTGGAAATTTTGTGCATCTGGTCATGGCCAAAGTCTGTCTAGCTAACATCTTGTCTTTTACACTTCCTATTCTTTTTCCATGTTATTCTACTTACATTTCAATTACATCCAGAATTCCCAGTCACATCAAGACTCTACTACTTAAGCATATGGTAAAAGACATTCTCTGCCCCAAAGAATTTACAGTTTGAAACTGGGAGAATCTCCAAGCTATTGGAGCTTACCCTATTGCCATAAATGATATATCTTTAAAGTTCTGTTTGGCAAAATATCCTAAGTGTCTACTTAAGAGGTGCTGAGTGACCTCATTTAAACCAATCCTTAGGATTAGGCACAATGTTTGCTTAAAGTATTTTGAGATCCTGAGATATAAGAAGCTTTAGAAGTGCAAAGATTTTTTAAACTGGCTTAATATGTTTTTGTGTTTATTTGTAGATGTAGAACTTATGCAGTATAAAATTTGACAGCTAAGACTAGTCATGAAATTTCTCCAGGAAAATAAAACCTGTTAACAATTTGCTGACATTCATGAAAACTCTAAATGCTTCCAAATCTACTTCCAGGTATTCATATGCAAGAATTTGAAGTCTTTTGCATTGCAAATATTAGCAAATGTTTTTTAAGTGATGCTCACTTTTCACACACCGTTTATATAAGAGCTTTCTGAGTAGCAGCAAATTTTAGTCCTATTAAATTTCACTTCACCTTCTCCTGAATACTTGTGCCAAAAAAGACTTTTTTTTCAGGTATTTTATAGACAAATTCAAGAGTATATGTCAACCATTAAGGACCCGAATATAAAGTTACAAATAGGAAAATATGCTATTAATAATAACAAATTCTGCGTGCTTTACTCATGTGAGCAATTCAATCAGTTTACGAATCATTTTATTTGAACACAGAAGAATGTAAATGGCATTTCACTAACTTTTGAATTTCTCTGTTCACATGTGAGGAGTGCAGCAAAAGGAAATAAAATAAGCAATTCACTTTGGAGTCCTGAGTTAATTACCAATGTTTGCTTTGTATAACATTCTATTTAACGCAAACTTTGACTTTTTAAGGAATATATATATTTTTTAAGCCAGTAGCTTTTAATTTTGCAGTCCTAATTCTTCTGTATGGGTTTATTTCTACGATATTCTACCTAATTTAAATTTACCCATCAGGAGCATAACGAGAAATGGAGAGAAATTCTACCCTTCTTAATTTCTCTTGTGAATAGCATGTTTGTCAAGTCTATTCTGCTGAGTCATGTCCAGCAGTTTTAATAATTTAGTCTCATTATTCACTAATTCGCTTTGAGATTATAATGGTATTTACGGTTTTGCTTCTTAACGGTTCTGCTCTGTCTTCGCCTAAAGAGTGCAGAGCTGGGCCAGGCAGGGAAATAGAACATTGCAAGTTTTCAGTTAAGTAATTTCAAATGAATTCATCTGGAACACTGACTCCTTATTTCCTCTCATTTATACTCCTTTCATTCCCTTTCCTCCATCCTCTCCTTCTCTCCTGCAGCTCCAAAGCTTTCAGATTTCTGAAATTTGTTCACACTATGGATATTCCCTGAAGAGAAGGAGCAGCCTTAGACCCTTGGCGCCAGCTACAGTGCCGCTCAAATGAGGTCCAACCCATGCATCCTAGGAGCTTCTTTGGGGACACTGTAGAAGGTACAAAATAATCCAAAATGCCCTTTTCACCTTCATCTGAGGTGAGATCTATCTACTAGGGCTGAATCTACTGCAGTTTTGTGTCATTTATGGACACCTTTTCATCTGCTTTAAAACCCGATCTTTGGAGGAATACAGTTGTGCCAAGTGACTTCCCCAAATGGTCTGGGAAAACAAACAAACAAAAACCCAAGGAAATAAAAAGAAATTAATCTCTGCTACTGCCTCACAGAGCCTCTTTTCCCTGTCACCTTCGTTCCTATAAAAAACTTGCAATTAGGAGAGTGGGAATTTGGCATGGAGAGCAGGGAAGAAAACATGAGCTTAGAGGAGGAGAAAGGGACTGGGGAGCACAGGAGTCTGTGAGGAGGGGGAATGACCTAGTGCCCTGGGGAGAAAGCTCTGGCTGCAAAGTGCAGGACTATGGAGCTGCTGGTGATAGCAGGGGGGACATCATTGCCCATGGCCCTGCTGGCCCAGGCTGCTAAAAATCAGAAGTTACACAGGCAGCACTGCTAAACCCAGTTTATTTTTCCCTCTAATTATAGAAGGTATCATGCTCATTCTCCACATTTCATGTCCAGAGGTCTCTTGCACAGGGTGGAAGGAGGCCTTAATTAAGAGCAGCGGCAAGGGACGGCAGCGAGGCGGCAGCGCGTGCAGCCCTTCCTGCCCTGCCATTCCTTTGGTTGGGAAGTCACTAGCGCATTATTTCATCGTTCCTCCTCCTCTCTCCCTCCCCTATGTCTCAACTGCCTGCCCTGATGCAGGCAAGAGCTCCAAGGGCTGCTGGTGGTAGCTGTGGTGGCTGCGGGGGGGAGGGAAGGGGGGAAAAAGCAGAGGGAGTAAAATAAGTGTCAAGGAATTCATTGTCTGTTCTCCACCTGTTGTTATTCTGGTCCCAATCAACCTGCTAGCCAGGCTGGAGCCAGTGGCCATCTGGAAACACTGCTCTGTTTATAAACTTGGCATGAAGCAGCACTCCCGGGCCCTGACCTCCCACACAAATCTGGAAACAATTAGAGCAGGATGATAGGCAGGCAGGGAGCGCGGCAGAGAGACGGAGCGYGTGAGAGAGGAGACGCCGGGGAGGAAAAACAGAGAGACGGAGAGAAAGGGGAGCATGGAGAAGGTGGCAAATGCTTCTGAGATGCAAATATTTATGCACACCTTAAATGACTGCTGTCTCATCAATTATTACCCTTGCCAAAACAGCTTTTTTTTTTTTTTTTTTTTTTGAAGGCTAATGCTTGCCTCTTTACCTCCCCCAGCAGCACAGCTTTTCCAAATTATACTTTATGTTTTGTGCTGCTAAGGGTTTGCTTTTACTACTCCTAGGAAATTAAGTCGGGTCTGTTAGATCCACATGCTTAGACCCATTCATGTTCTGTATTTGGTGGTACTGAAAACTGGACTCCGAATATTGTAGCTCCCACCCAGCTTTGCTTGGAATAATGTCTCTTGCTGCTACTCACACCCCAGCACACTGCTTTCCAGAAAGAGTGGCTCCCAGTCGCCGGTTCTCCAGAGTGTGGGAGTCATTTGGGTTCAATTCTCTCAAGCCTTCGCTCGCCCCACCCTACCCACCCACTCTTATTGCAACTCATCATCCTTACTGGGAAGCCGGCTCTTTTCCTAGTCAAACCAGACCTTCAGTCACCCGGTTACTCCCTGGCTCCTCTCTGGATTTTGGACCCGTGCCCAGCTCCACTCTTGCCGTACAGGTAGGCAGATGGCCCATCACCAACCTGCTGCAGCTGAGCCTGGAGGGAGGCAAACAAGAGCCACAGTTCAGCCCAAAACAAAACTATGCATTTCCCTTTCCAAATGCATGGTGCAGGCAGCCCTGTCTGTGCTTTGGGTGATTTTAGCAGAGCTAGTACAGATGCCAGTGCCTTACTTCATTTCTCACAATGTGTCCTTTCAGTGTGAGAGCTGCAAGGGAGAGCCCTGGACGAGACAAACCCGACATTCATTTCTGCTGGCCTGGCTAAAGGGAGGATCCCTTTTGGCTCACCTGACAAATATGCTGCTTATGCTCCCTGAGAGTCCAAGCGGTGTGTTTAAGGTACAACAAAACGTGTCTCCTAGTCTGCTGAACTGCCTGTGGTGACGCTTTTCCTCAGTGTGCAACCCAAGTGACCCATGTACTGCACCAGCTATAACCTGGGACAGCCACGCTCACAACTGCAGCTGGTGCAGCTGGGCTCGAGTGGGCACAGCAAGAGCCTGGGATAACCCACAGCAGTTCACTGCCTTTGTTTTTTTCTTTTCACCAGCCTTAGGGCTGAACTACTATGCTTTGCTTATGAGGTGTATTAAAGGCCCATCCGCCCTGTAATTTGGTCATAAAACTATAGCTCAACATGCCCAAGGTAAATTTTTGCCCTGACATAAGTTCCGTGCAAGCGTGAGACTTCAATGGATTTGCCTCTGGTGTATATGGCAGGGCAGAATGTGGCCTGTCCATTCCCACCAAAGTGAGCAGAGTTGCTCAGCTAAGGTTGTGCTGTCGATGATAGAGCCATGGCCTTATATTGGCCATGAAGAAAAGGAAGCAGCAACTACCAGAAGAGGTTTGCTTGAATCTGGCAGCTCCTAACAAGCAGTATGTTAGTAGAGGTACTTGTGGTTTGATGGGGGAATAGTTCTGCTAGGTACAGAAGGAGCCTAGGAGCCAATCTGTTTATATCATGCTGTATAACTCTGTTCCAATTATAACATCCAGTCCTTTTCTTTTTCTCTGAGATGGTAAGTTATCACAAATGTGTACTTGAAGTATATGTGGTCCTGTTCCTYGGGGTGCTGAAAACCTTCTGAAAAGTGATTAAAAGGCTTCTTCACGTGGTTCCTCTGCAAGGGAGTTCAGTGATTCAGGATCATTAAATGGATGAAATGCTGCTCTCATAATAAGTGCTAATTGGCAGCTTTGTTTGCAGCCTCATCAGAGCCAGTAATTAGCTAAACAGAATGCTGAGGCTATAATGTGCATTTATTCTATTCTGCAGATAAATACAGGACCTTAGGGTCAGTTACTGCTAAACTAGCACTTTTCAAATCTCTGTGTTCATTCACTGCCTCCTTTCCTTTGCAGAAATTAGTGTTTCACAACAGCTGGTTGCTTTTCTCAGATTTGCAGTAAGCATCAAATTCTTACGTTAATGCCTGYTGCGGCTATTCCTATGCTGAGCCATCCAGGAATGCATTTTGTTTTGACATGACTGTGGAAATTTAAAGGGATACAAAATGCACAACATGTAGGCGTG
Organism: Nothoprocta perdicaria; assembly: GCF_003342845.1. Classification (NCBI taxonomy): domain Eukaryota; kingdom Metazoa; phylum Chordata; class Aves; order Tinamiformes; family Tinamidae; genus Nothoprocta; species Nothoprocta perdicaria. Next base: position 580,813 of record NW_020455457.1, read on the forward strand.
TAAAAATAAATACAGGCAACCCACCAGACATGTGAATGGGAAGGAGGCTAGAAGCAATTCAGCCATGGGGCTAGGAAACAAATGGTTTCTTTATGTGGCTCTGGCTGTTCGGTAGCTGTACTTCAGAGCAATGTAATGGGTTTTAATGTTCATAAAAATGTTCAATCTGGTAAACCAATTTTTAGACTCTTACATAGTCTTGTTGAAATTGGATTCATTTGAACTGTAATATAAAATATTATGTTTACTTAACCCTTGTAAACTGATCTCCTTTGTCTTTGTGAACTTGCTGGGCAGTTAAGGACCTACATTCCTTCCACAGTTAATAAAATTTTGTATTTTTCTCCGTATAAATATATTTAATTATACTCAGACTTGGTTAATCATCAACAAACATTTTTTACACCTTTTTTTAGATAGCTTTTGGTTCAAAATAAATAAGTTCATGAATTAGGACTTAATATTTTACCAAGGTTCCTAAAGTCTGCTTAGATTTTTTTCTGTCATAGCCTTGCAGATAGTGTAGCATGGATTGACTGAGGTCTGATGGTCCTAGTGATGCAAGCTTTAAAGCATTTAGAGACTCTGCTTCTTATACGAGGAGATGATAATTCATTACTGTCCTCAGTTTGGAATGAACGTACCAGCGATGTGAATGGCAATTCCACCTTTAAAGTTGCTCCTCTGTTCCTTTCTGTGCCCCTTTGCTGAGTTTTCGTCTATCTACTGCCTCCAGATACATTTCATGCAGCCCTTTCTATGTTACTTGCGAGTGGGCAAGAATGAGCTACATTCCATATGGCCATTTAGGTAGCATTTTTGCTATGTGTACATTGCATTTCCCAAGGCACTGAGGATTTACCGAAATCCTTGAATGGTACAGTTGATATTGATCAAAGAGTCCCAGCTTCAAGAATTTATGAAGCAGGATTTTGGACTTTTCTGCCTGAAACTCTGTCAGGAATACAGTGACTGAAATAGCACTTATAAATCCTAAAGTGTTTTTCTGRAGGTAGCTAGTAGCTAGGAATGAAATCAGTTTCCACTCTTAAAATATAATTTGATGTGTGCTTTTGTTAATTTACTTAGTGATGCATATATGACATTTTGTTTGTTGTGCATGGATTGTCAAGCTGCTGGGGACCATTTCACCCCACTCTCACTGTGAAATACTAAACTAAGTKCAAGACTTAACTTTCAACTAAACATGAATAGTGAAAAATATACCATACTGCAACTTCAGCTTTCACCTCAAAATTGATTAATGGGTAGAGAAAACAAATATTAAAGGTCAAACCTATCAATTTAAAAAAAAAATAGCGTTTTTTTAAGTTCAAGATTCTTGCTGCTTCAAGTGCAGCTTGCAATCACACTGAGTGCTGTGTAAGGCTTATGAAGGCACTTTGCATAAAGCTGAATTTTAGCAAGGCTCTTTTTTTCAGTTGTGAATCAGAAATCCGTTGTAGAATCACAGATCTTCAGGGTCTACATTCAGTATTTTGCTCCTTCTAGGAGAAATTAGAAGCTGTGTGGAGCTCTAGCAAAACAGCCGCTAAGATGAGGTGAGAAGGTCTGGGACCTTTTTGGGCACATGTCTGTGTGCTATGGGAGCCGGAGAGCTCACCTCAAACCAAACAGTTCTATCTGATTGTGCTTAGTTCCGCTTTTTACTCAGTCTTATGAAATCACTAACTGAAGCACCGGGAGGCCAAGTACCTTACTCAAGGTCACCAATCAATTCAGGGACTCTCACTCCAGCATAGATTTCAGCCTGGCCCTGACTGTGATAACAAAAGCTCCCTGTGAGCTTCAGGACTAGGAGCAATACAAGCAACTGCATATGCTGTCAAGTTGATATTCTCTTTTTAAAACAATATGCAGACAAATAGCACATATGAAGAGGTGGCTAGTTAGGGTATAAAAAAGAAAAAGCAAATGCAAACACTCTTTTCTTCACCAAATAGTGGCCAGTGCTTGCACAAACTGCACTCGTGCCTGGACTGTGCACAGCTTGCACGCTTCAAAGTCTTTTCTTTAGAGCGCCTTGTAATCACTCTCCTCTGCATCCTGTTTAAGAGAAGCTATTAACTACTTGCAGTATTTTCCTTCTATTTTTTTGTAAAATAATATGAGGCAAAGGCCAAGAGCTAACGTCAGGATCTGTCCAAAGGACTTTTTTTTTTTTTTTTTTTTTTAAAAAAAGAGGTCGGCAAGTTGATATTTTTGAAGTGGCAGAAAGGAAGCACCGGGGCAGTGTCCTTCCTGGCTCTGCAGAGCTTCCTGCGCGCTTCCCTGCTGGAGCGTTAGTCAGAGCCCAGCAACAATTCATGCTCAGCCTCCCACGCCATCGTCTGCCTGGCTTTGATTTTCGGAGCCGGTGCTGTCAGCCGGCTCTGCTGCTCCCTGCCTTCACGGCGAGCRTGCAGGTGGCAGCGCGGGGAGCTGCTGTGATTCAGGGATTGTGCTCCATCGCTCCGTACACCTGCCTCGCAGCGCGGCAGGAGACACCGTTGTGCAAGGCACCCAGATTAAAGTCTGCAGGGCTCTGGGATAAACCAAAAAAAAAAAAAAAAAAAAGAGGGTTCCTTTTGGAGGTGATTGCTGACTAAACTCTTTTCACATGCACATTTCTCATGTCCCCAGTGATGAACTCTCTCCAAACTTCTTCCCACCTGCTTCTTGCTTGGCTCCCTGGGCCAGGTACTGTTCCCATTGGCACAAGTGCAAATTCAGTTACCTGATGTAAATTAAAACCAGTTGGGCTACTCAGACTTCACATCAGTGCAGTCATTGTGGAGCCTCGATTTATGAATGGAGTGATGTCTAGCACCATAATTTCCTGCAAATGGTGGAGGAGACGCTGATTTTGCCTGTAGCAACTGCTGTGAAGAAAGAGAAGGGAAAAAAATATCACAACAATATGAGGAGATAAAAAAGACAGTGAACAGGGAAGAGTCAATCAAAAGACTCTGCTAAGTCTGGTTAAGTGTTTGTGCCTTGAAAGGAATTAGGATCTGGAGGCTTTTTGGTTTTCATCCTTTTGTGGCTATGTCTTTCATCATATTTCCCTTTTCAGAATCAGATTTTTTTCCTCTCCTTTCTAAAATCTGGTGGTATAACCATCAATATCAGACCCCAAATGAACTATGGTAACACAGACCAACCCTTGCCTTCCCTTTGTTATTTTTTTAAGCCTTTGAGATGATTTTGTGTTAAAAACATGCTCAGTGTCTCCTTCCTCAGTGTCTCTGCTGCTACTCTGATTCCTATTGTCAAGGAAGCTTGCTTTTACCTCCCTAAAAGGTTTAATTCAGCGAGGCAAGGCTAACAGAGAGCCTTTCAAGAGCGCAGCGGGCCTGAGGACAGACGAGTCYGGGGGAATTGTACCCCGGGGTAGCAGAGCTAATCGCCTGCATGCTGCGTTACCGCTGCTGTCACGGGGATCATGCCGCTCTGCACCCTTGGGACAGCTTGCCGGGGAAACGCTCAGTGAGAAACCAGATACCGAAGTGAGAGAGATGAAATCCCACGAGGGCAAAAGGATTCTGCTGTTATCAGAAACATGTGGGTCCTCAGACTGGCCGGGGTCAAAGAAACTGCCCATGTGCTTCCTGCCACATTTTAGGGTAGRTCAGGAAATATAATCTGAATGAAAAGACTCAGCATTCAGAGGAGATCAGAGCTTTTTGCACCTTCTCTGTTCCCTTATTATTAGCTTCCCTTGCTGTTCACAGGTCAATCTGTATTTGAGCACTTCAGCATGAATGGTTTCATAGCACAGTTTCATAGTGAATTCTTGCAGTTTTGTGGGAATTACCTATTATATGACTTAAAATCATACAGAGGGAGGTAGATGGATGGATGTGCTCTATGATTTTGTATTATCAGCCTATTTGTTGGGCAGTAGTTTAACAAGATTTGTTGCTACTTTTTATCTCAGTTCCTTATTTTCTTGTTAGTTTCGATACATCAAGAAAACTCCCCATACCGTGCACTTACGATGCAGCCTACAGGGTTGTATTTTTATAGTAACTCTGACATGTTCCTAAGTAATTTAGCTGGGGTTTTGACGAACAATTGTTGTTGTAATGCAAACAAGACTTACATTAAAAAAATAAAAGTTTTTGCCAGCCCTATCTGACAGTAATACTTCACTGATACATCAGCTTACTTTTGTACTCAGCAGCTGCTAACGTAAATAGCATTTATGGTAAACCATGACATGGATATATCTTCATAAAAGTAAATGTGATTGTATATGCCAGTCTTGCTCAGGGCCTAATTTTTCACATTATGTCCCCCAGACTTCTGTTGGGAGACCTGAATCACTCTGTTTCTGCTTCCTTCATGAAAATGCTTTCCCTTCTGTAAAATATTTGAGACATATGGCTCTATCACATTAGATTTGCTGGTAGTTTGGAAGAAACCTGTGAACTCTGTGAAAGCCATGAAGAGAAAAGTTGTGGTACATGGTGTCCGTTTTGCTGCTTTGTTCGGATCTGTGCTACATTCCGTTAGACGGTGGATAGTAACTATCAAAAAATCAAAGCTGGTTCTCGTTCATCAAGAGGGTTCATTTTTCACTATTTCGTGATAAAAATCTTCAGTACCCCAAGGTATTGACAGAACATATAACTTGTGAAGCATACATTTGTCTTTTATGTTACTATTTCATAATTATGAACATGGGGTTTTCTTGGAATTTGTATGGAAAACCATAGACACTCAACAGTTCATACATGACTGCTTTCAGCAGTGTTTTCCCTGTATCCTAGTGAAGGAGAATGATAGAAAGATAGAACTGAGGAGGAATTTGTCTACTCCAGCACTCTGGCCCAGGGTTTGTCCTATTGACCATTTCTGGTAAATGTCTAAATACTTGAGCTGTTTGRGTCATCATGGTTGGATATACTGAGTTTTGCTCTTTTCATTGGTGTAGAGTGATTTCCCAAACTTTTGGATTAAGCCACACTCTGGTTGTGAAGGCCCTGGGCAAGCCAAGGGCTTTTCTGTAGGTTTCTTGCTGTTCCTGACTCAGAAACTCTGGCACTGCARTGAGCCACTGTCCATCTGTGCTGTCTTCAGCATCATGTTGATTTGTTGATCATTTGAGCTACTCTGTGTTTTAGTTAGTAGAACCYGATGCTTTGTGTCACAACAACCAATGGTGTTGGTTCTCAGAAACTGCTCTGAGATTGTCACTGATAAGAATTTCACAGGACCATCACATAAACACAGCACTTTCCTACAACTTTTCAGAAACATAGATGGTCATATGGGGCACCCCCCACCCCAACACTTTGATTCATAACGTTTTGTTCTTTGATGTTTTTCTGATTCTGCAGTAATGTAAGGGTGTTTTTCTTTTTTAAAGGGTAACAGTTGTCAAGATAGAAAATCCAAATAATAAATCATGAAGATATATTTTGGTGGATTATTTCTTCCTAAGTGTTGCATTCCCTATGCACTGGAAAGAACATGTTTCCTGACCACTAAAGACCTTTTCCGCTTCATGTAAGTCGACACTTTTACTGGTGTTTGCAGCACTAGAAAAAGTGAAATCAACCAAAAAAAATCAAGTTTCGTGTTTTAAAGGGTCTGCAGGGCAAAGATAATTTATGCATCATCATCATCAGGTTACATAGGAGTTTTGTTTCCTTTAGTGAAAACCAGTTTCTTGAATGCTGAAATAAAATCCCCATTTCCAGCAAATACCCATGTCTTTCCATTTTACATGTGCTGTCTCAGGAGATCCTCCTTCATGGAAAACTGATTGCAGGAGACACACATTTTACATGTTCCAAGGTCCTTTAGCATTCATTCAGTTACAGGTAGGTTGTTTTGATTTCTCAGGCCGTAAAGTTTCACATAGGTGATGTTCATCAGGAGGAATCTCAGATGTTTAAAGCATTGTATTTCTTGCCCTTTCATGCTCTGATCAAAACCAAAAGATGATTGTTCAGTTGTTGAACTGAACATTATTTTTTTTTCTGCTACCTTTTATGTTGTCCTTGGTGAGATTTACCTTCACTTGTTTCCTCCCAAATCCAGAGTCTGAAGATACAAAAGAGTCAGTGATGGTATTTAATACTAAGTTAAACAGAAGTGKATGGGAGAAGTGTTTCAGGAAGGACAAATTTCATCACCAATACCATATTTCTGATTTTTTAGACTGTTTTAGCCCTGGTAAGAGCTTGTTCCTTCACAATCCAGATTCTCCTTTGGCTTAGTGCTGCAGTGAAATCATAATTCTGTGTTGCTGACATTACAGACTGTTGCCAGCATGGAAAATGATTGTGATATCACAAACGCACAAGGGATGGGCAAACCACTTCAATAAAAATAGCAACTGCCATGAACCTCGGCCCAAATTCTGAACTCTCTCTCTCTCCCCTTTTTTTTGGAGCAAACATGATTTCAGTAAGTACCTCCCTGAAATTAATCTTATGGTCTCTATGGTCTTGGCTGTATCTCCTGATCCAGCTGCTGTCCTCAAATCAGACAATTGCCAATGCTTCCCCTGGGTTGGAGGGAGTCAGTACATTTTGGGGGATATCTTTGACCTGCGGAATGCATGGGATTGGGACACAGCATCCAGCTGAGCCCAGGAGGAAACGTGCCAAAATTGAGACTCCTCTGATAAAATATAGCTTGGACAGAGGAGCTCTTGGAAGCCAGAGGAAAGGAGCCATTTTTGGTTGGAGAGATAGGAAGGCTGTGTTTTTGCTGGGAAGAATAAATTCAGAATAGAAGCATGAGATTTTGAAATAATTGAATTGAATTTGAAAATTTGAAATGAAAGCCCTGGAACAAGCGGGTTGTCTTASACTGAAGCGTGGGTTTGTAGAGTGAGAGGGAACAGTGAATTTTATCATCACCTTCTGCACTTCATGCAAAGGGAAAGTAAATTTGCCCTGTAGCCTGCACAGGTAATGCATTTCGATGTTGGCTGGTGCTGGGAAGTTGGCCAGAGCATATGGGAAAGGGTGAATGAATATGGTATGCCCTATTCCACGTGGGCTGCTATCCACGTTGCAGGCTGAATGCTTCTGGGAAAATAGACCTAACATGGTAAAAGACCATGTAGCTCAGCTGCCACTTACATGGAGATGCTGAGAAATCCCTTGGGAGCTCTATTCTTCCGCTCAGCTCATAAGTTAGGCACAAAGAGGTGTGATCTTTTTCACCTTGCTCCAGGCTGGGCAGGCGGTGCGGTGGGGACATGCCACGTGCACCCTGACGCAGTACTGCTCTTACACAACCACGGTTTCTAGGATGCAATGTATAGGGCTGTGGAGCAGCAATAGTGAAGCACAGGTTACTCTCACTACAGAAATGTACCCTCAAGGGGGAAATGCAGCCCGTATTCTTACAGCTCTCTGTGAAAAAATGGCCTTGAAAGGCAGCACCTTTGTGGATATGGCCACCTTATGCTGTGAGCAGCTCCGGGGTGACTAAGAAAGAGAAGCACGAGAAAGGTGAATGAAATTTGCAGTTAATGTTAATACACTGGTGAGCTTTCCYGAGTGTGGAGGTTTCTCTTTAAGCCATCTACATGCTGTAGAGCAGGCGTGTGGGAAAGGTTACAGTGAATTTGCCCTCGCATAAGAATCACTTTAGAGCAAATAACAGTCCCAACATGAGAAAATGATTTCAAGCCATGAGAAGCTGAAACATTGTTCAAGGACTTGTCAGATCTGTTTTCTGCATTTTTTTCTTCATACATTTAGCTTAGGTAATAGTTGCAGTGTTAGGCATTTGTTTTATTGGCCACGGTGTTCACTTTAATCAAACTATTGCCTGCTGTATGTGCCTAGCTGTGGTCTGTACTGCATGTAATTAGGGGGTAGACGTACAGCGCTCTCCCAGCAGGAAAAAAGCTGGCCTTCAGAAATTGCACTTCTTCATGGCTCTGCTGTTTAACTGTATATACACCAAGTGTGAAAATGAATCCGTTCCATATAAAAAATAATGATATATATGCAATGCCATTGATCTCACATTTCAAAATATGCTTACAAGCAATACTGAATAATCAAGAACAAGTTCCTCTGAATGGTTTTCCCCTGACTAATGGGGACTTTGCTTGTGCTTGACAGCCACAGACAGGGCTGCCAGGATGGTGGAGAAGGGAGGCAGGACCCCAGGGCAGTTCCTGTGGGCCTGGCAAAAAAAAAAGGGAATTAAAACCAACCTTCCTTCCTTCCTTCCTTCCTTCCTTCCTTCCTTCCTTCCTTCCTTCCTTCCTTCCTTCCTTCCTTCCTTCCTTCCTTCCTTCCTTCCTTCCT
>NW_020455457.1:589231-592184 GCF_003342845.1 Nothoprocta perdicaria
TCCCTCCCTCCCTCCCTGCCTTCTCTTTCCTCCTTTTTTTTCTCCTTTCTTTCCTCCTTTCCTTCTTTCTTCTCTCTTTCTCTCTTTCTTTTGTTCTTTCATTCTTTCATTCTTTTTTCTTCCCCTGTTCCCCTGTTTGAGCTAGCTGACCAGTGGAACTTGCCCTGTTGCTTTTCAGCTTTCTCTCACCAAGTCACAGCTTGCAGAGATGTTTCACAATGAGGAGACCAGTGAAGGGGGCAGCGAAGTGTGGGGGTAGGGGACAGTGTGTGGGGGGGAAGGGAGGTGAGAAGGTGAATGTTACACTAACAGCAGCATCTGTGTCCCATAGGGACTTTGTGAGTTACTTGCTGGGGGTACATCTGCTTGGCTTGTCTAATTGGTGTGGGAAGAGGTCTTCCCCTCCCTGGGTGTCCCTAAGGCAGAGCACTGTGGCTGTGGTTGAGTGAAAAGCTGGGAATGATGCCTTTTCCTTCTCCTCCCTCAATACCAGCTGCTGCCCAGAGCATCCAGGGTGAAATGATCATTGGATTCAAGCAATTTTCAGAGAGCCTAGGCAGGTTTTAATGAGATCCTCTGATAAGGATTTGTTTCTGCATGTCGTTCCTGAGCTGTCATTCACCTATTTGCACTTTCAGGAAGGAGTCCTTACCCTTAAATAAATGTGTGAATGCAGTATGCTCTCAAGAGTCTTTGAACACCACAAAAGAGAATTCTCTGCTGACTCCAAAACTAAAACCTGGCCTGGTTTTATCCACATGTTCCGCTTTCTTCCTTTTTGCCTCAACGTTATATATACTGGGTTTGGGTGCTTGTGACCGTTTATTCAAGGGGTGGAGCTAGTGCATTTCAGCAGTCTTAACTCTGTGTATGAAATTCATGGATGCTAAGCTTAAATACATTGTGAGGCAAATTGTGCCTGCAGAGTTTAATATTCTAACTGAAATTTAGCCATTTCTGGCAGAACTTAGGGCATTAGACGATGACTCTGCTTCTGGTGATGGCAGATACAGATTTGGCTGAGTCAAACCTGAACCTTCTCCTTACAAGCTGCTCTTTGTCATGTCCCACCTAAACAAACCAAAGGGAATGTTACTTATGGTTGTACAACTGTGCTGCTATTATAGGTATATAATTTGGGGAAGGTAAAATTCAGGCACATGTTCCCCTCTCATAGCTCTGCTCCAAAGAAATACCATGAATATCTTGAGGGACAGTGAAACTGAAGAAACTGGTAGTCCTATTAGCCTTTTTGATCTGTTGAGGATCTTTTGCCACCTTTTGAGCTCTACTGCCCTGAACCTGGGTACATTGTGCACTTTTACCTGGGTACATTGTGCACTTACACTACCTGTGTCCTGTGTTCAGAATAGCCTCCCTAAAACGGTATGCATTATACATAAGGATGAAAATGAGCATTTAAAGTTATAATCCTAGTGCATGTATGTATGTAGTACCTATTTTTTAACACAGCATTATGGTAGGGAAATTACAGGTTAATCAGATTATACTGGGYTGATGGACTAGATCAGCATTAATTTGGTAGTGAACACTTGATGCCTCCTAAAGTGCGTGCTTTAAAAATCACCCTGAATCCTTCCCTTCGTTAATACTTACTAATCACTACTGTTGTTTGTACTCAACACACAATGTGTTGGTGACAGACACTTCTTGTTGTGGATGTGTTGCTCAGCTCTTCTGGGATGTCAGTATGACTACATCCCTCCCTTCTTCACTAAACGTATATAATTCATCTGAAAGCAGCTCAGCAAGCCATTACTTCATTCCTCATGTTTCTTTCCTTGTTTTATTTTATTTTAGACTAAGTATAATTTGTACTATATTTCAAAATCATTATTTTTTTGGCATTTCTTTTAGTGGCCTTGCGAGCTTGAGTACAGCAACAAGATGGCTGGACTGCTGAGTGGATTTGGCAGCTGAGTCTCTCCRTAAATCCCGTTAGCAAAGATGTGTCTCAGGGGAGCCTGAGAAAGAAAAGATAAAGCAAAGATCGAGTAACTGTGCACAGAAGACCAGCTCCCAGGGTCTGGCTGGTCTACTTTTGATGTTATTGTAGAGGTAGAGGGAAAACACCTCTGAACCCTTTCAGTATTAGGATCACTTCGTGCTGGGCTGATCCCTTATGCAAAGGCTGAACTGACTTGTGCTGGTTACCACTCTTGGTGGCAAGAGTGGCCAGCAATATAGGGGATACTAATGTTCCCCGATTCCTCACACAAGTGATGCMTCCTGTGTAATGCCAAGGAATGCTGTGTCACTCCTTCCAGTATGTTGGCCCAGCTGGTGCTCCCGTGGCATCATATCTTCTTCAAATACAGCAGCAAAATCTGCTGTCAAAACAGCCATACTGAAAAAAAATTAGAAATTGCTACAGCTAAGCGTTAGGGAGGCTGGCGATAAAAAAAAAAAAAAAAGTATTTTGAGGTCACTTTAATGCTGACAGCAGATATAATAAAATCAATTAGCTCTACAATAAATCCTTCCTGAAGCTGGAGAAACATTCTCATGTTGTGAAAGAATTTGGGTCTGGGACTCACGTAAAAATGTGATTAAAAATTAAATTAAAAAATAAAATTAAAATTAAAATTAAAATTAAATTAAAAATTAATGTGCACTCAAAATAATTATAGATGATTTCCTAGTAAGTTTCAGTTACTTTCACTGTGTGCAAATAAGCATTTAAGCTGCTTTTTTTTTTTTTCCTGCCCCATCTTCTATCTTTCTATTCTTTGTGAGTCTTGATCTTTATATTCAGTAATGCAAACAGATACAAACTCTGGACTAGACATTTCTACTGTAGTGTGACTCTCCTTGGAGGTCAAGGGCCAAAAGAGAACTCTTTTTCTTTTTCTTTTTCTTTTTCTTTTTCTTTTTCTTTTTCTTTTTCTTTTTCTTTTTCTTTTTCTTTTTCTTTTTCTTTTTCTTTTTCTTT
>NW_020455457.1:592209-634304 GCF_003342845.1 Nothoprocta perdicaria
TTTCTTTCTTTTGCTGTTTCTTTTTTTCTGTTTCTGTTTCTGTTCCTGTTCCTTTTTCCTGTTCCTTTTTTCCTGTTCCTTTTTTTCTTTTTCCCTTTTTCCTTCTCCCTTTTTCCTTTTCTTTTTTTTTTCTGTTTTCCTTTTCTTTTTTTCTATTTTCCTTTTCCTTTTTCATTGAGAGGTTCATTTTTAATTTGTTAACACTAGGTGGGTTTCCTGGCAGATTTCAGTGGAGCTCCTTCCATTTACTGATGTGGATTTCCAAGCTGGATTGTGTAATTCTGTATTACCCAAATGAGATGCCTGCAAACTAAATTTGTCCTACTTTATCTCATGTTATATGTATCACTGGACAAGACTGTGATACTACTGAAGTATTATTCCATGAAAATTCTAATGCTGCTACCTGAAGAATAAATCGCTGTGGCAAGACATCGGAAAATGGATTAACTCAATGCAGAGTGAGCCAAAATGTAATMTGAAGATAGTTAGTAGAACCTATCTCTAAATCTCACCTGTGGTTACAACTACCAATTTGAGCCTTCTCTACCCTGTCTCATTTACAAATGTCACTAGAGCCTGCAACATTATTCAAAAAGTTTTAGATATGATATTATCACTTTTTAAAATCATTTTTATTTATTTAATTGCATCTTTTGTACAAAATCAAATCAGCTTTGTTCAAYCTTGTTCAGACTTGTTATAAGGTTTTGGGTTGATTTCTGGTATGGTGAGGTTCAGAGAAGTTTGGCTTTTTCCTTTTTAAAGCTTTTTTTTGAAAATGTGGATTATGGAATAAATCTTTTAATGGAATTGCATGCTTATAAAAACAAAACATACCCAAATTTTATTTTTTTTTAAAAAAACAGGATTTACTCAGGTGAACTTCACATGAAGAAGAGAAAAGTACCATAACTATATCTGTTATCAGAGAGTTCAGCAGTGATGAACAGCAGAAAATATGGCAGCAGATTGATTATAATACTTTTCAGAAGATTAATAGCTAGATAATGGAAAAAAAAAGAGAAGGTAATATAAGTGACATTCTGAAGAGACAATTTACTGCATGAACATTTTATTGAATATTAGATTTCCACTCCAACCTAAAAATATCCTCTTTAGGGAAGTGTAATAATGTGGCTACATGGTCATTAGTTTCYATTTCATGTTAAGGAGACTGTGGAAGTGTGCATGTTATTGTCAGTTACAAAAGACATGCGATTTTCTTTGAATTAATAAATGTTCTTTCATATATTTCAGAAAAAGATGTTCTATGTGTTCTTAATATTCTATGGCAATATTTGTTGCAGAACATATAAAAGTTTTTTTTTATATATATCATGAATCTTAAAACATGTGTAAACTTTTCTGTGGATTTTAGCCTCTCAAAGTTTTTCAGTCCTTCAGGATTAGAAGATAACCTGATTCTGGCAGAGAAGTCTGTATAGTCAGATTGAGGATGTGACCCACTACATGCATTGATTTAATTTAAATTAAATAAACATTTTGTTCTACAAACACAGGATATACCAGCATGTGTGTAAAATATTTATACTATCCCAGGTCTTCCCACTGGTATCAATAGAAGTTTTGTGTATGAATCTAGGGGAGCTTATTCTTTAACCAGCCTCCTATCTTGTACATGTAGAAAATGCTGTATTTTGAATCAATGCACCATGAATTTGAACCTTCATCAGTTCTATGGTGTTTTGCTGATGTATGGCAGCAGAGAATTTGGTCTTATTGTTGTGTTATTTAGACGATGGTAGCAGCACTCAAGAGTCTGTTGAAACAARTGCCCCCGTGAGCATGCAAAGAACTAGACTCTACTTTCTAAGGTATTTATAGTTTCTCTGAAATGTCCCAACATTGAAGCATAAACTACTYCCTTATTATATACCAGAAACTCAACACAGATCCTCATTGGTAAGATGACAATCTTGACCCAGAATCGGTGTCTTAGAAGGCCATTTATTTTCCCAAATTGTAGGAATGCCGAGAAACACAGGATCATGTTTGAAATTCTAATGTGGGAAACTTTTTAGMTATGTAATATCTGATTTCTTTTGAAAGCACACAAGTGCCTGAACAGTTAGCAGTTTATAGATTTATAATTAAATATATTACATACATATATATTTATATACGGCTCCATTACTTATACATTTACAAAAGAAAAGATAAGGAAGGGAAGGAAGGAAAGCAAGCATATATCAAAGTAAAGGAAAATTTCATTTATAGCTAGTAGAATTAGTCAGCTTAGAACTTAAACCTGCACACTGTGCATTTACAACTGGAATTCAGTGGAAAGAGGCCTGGGATCATTTATTTGCTAATTAACTGTTGTCATGGAGTGTACCTTGCCAAATATACATTGCCACATCACCATTCTTGAAAGTGACACAGAACATGTGAAAATGCTCTGTCTTAAGAAACAAAACAACGTTATTTCCAAACCTGCAAAACTGGCATTTTATTCCCTACGTTATTATATTTGGCTACCGTTTGGGGATGGAAGAATYGGGAACCTATAATTTAAAATCTTGTAGAATACCATGGTTTTTAAGCATTTAAAAACTAATAGAACATTTAAAGTTTTATTCCATTTTGGAAAGTGTTAGATAAAGAAAGGATATTTTTTTCCTATGATGAGAACTAATTTTGGCTAAAATGATATTCACAAAGCTAAAAAAAATTCATAGCATTTCAGAGTCCCAAATTTCTTCTGTCTTCCACCTCAAAAAGTCATCTGGCTTTCTGCATGATTGAAATTAGTCTCATTGCAGAGGGTCCTTACGCATAAATATGGCTTAGGTGGTATATACGATCTTTTGCAGGACCASGGTGAAATTCATTCTCCAGCTTAAAATTATAGGAAGGCATTAAATGATTAGCRGTATCATGGATAAGAGCTGACATCAGCCTTTGGCCTTCCATTATTCAGGGATATTTGTTGCAAATGACAGTTTGATTCCACATAAYGCTGCATTTGAAGGCTTTGATTTTCCAAAAATACCAGAGGAGTCTTCTCCCATATTGTAAGCAAATGGAGTTGAGCAAATGCTTACAGCTTTTGAAAATCTGACTGTGATTCTGGCAGTCTTACTCACATAGAACCATACTYGTGAAATGAATCAAATTCATTTTGGATGATCTATTTGAAATAATCCTTCCACCTTTCCTCCCCTGAGGCCTCAGCTGAAGAATGATGTCCATTTTGGGTGCTGCATATCAAGAAAGCTGTAAAACAGTTGAGAAGATTCCAGATTAGGCCAGGAAACCAGAGATTTGGGAAAGATGGGAAGAACTGAGTTTCTTTATCTGGAAAATGAGTCAGAAGCGAGTAAAAAATTTTAAATACATAAAAGGCAGCTAGAGGGGAAAAGAAAAAAAAAAAACACTTACTCCAAAGTGATTTAAGTAATATATTCAGAAAAACTTCCTGGCTGTAAAGATAAGCTCTCAAACATGAGATTGAGAAAGGCAGAAGAATTGCTATCACTGGAGATACTTAYCAGCAGGTTGCACACACATCCTATCAGGATTATCTCAGATGTAATTGATTCCAGCTTATGTTGGGCAGAAAAGACTTTTTTTCCTGATATCTCTTCAAATAATCTTTTGACATCTCTTCCAGTCTATTTCCTATCATGCTACATTTTTCTTTGTTGAAAGAAGAAAGCACGGCAGCAGGCTCTTTAGTTTCATGTGAAGAACAATTTCCATGAACTCTGTTCTTGCTGAATGGAATATTTGGATAAAAAAAGTGACYGTAATAGCAAAGGAATTCCAGAGATACGGTGTGCTTTCTGATAGTTTACAGTAAACTAATAGGTGTTAGTCAGAAGTAACATAAGGTGGTGGTGTGTAGAGAAGGTCTTGAGCTAGATGCACCCCTTCCAGGCAAGCAGGTCATGTGAGAGGAACCAACGGGCATCCTGGAGTTAGCAGCTTGCTCATCCCATTCCAACAGCAACAGTGATGAGAGGGCAAAGGGAGTTAAGACCAGAAAGTTTGTAGTAAGATTACCAAAAGCATGAGGAATCAGGCTTGAAAGCCCCCAAGCACTCGACAGAGGGGTGAGAAGAACCTCCAAGAGGAGAGAGATGAAGGGGAAGAAAGATAATAAAAAGGTGTGATAGTTCTGTGTATGTGAACCTCACAGGTTAGAAATTTGCATCACATAAACCTGTCTGATCTTCATCTGCATCTTTCCTCTGCCAGCAAGACTGCCTTCTTATTAAGTTGTAAGTAATACGGAGTCCTGCTTTTTCTTTCTCTCCAGCTGCTCTGCTTTTTGTATTCTTGACTGTACAGTATCCCACCACCAAGAGCTGAGAAGAATATCATGTTTCAGGTTAGTGTATATCTTAGCACTCAGGAAGAGCACCTACCGCTCAGGTTTTTGGACGTAGGATGGGTTGTGCCAATATTTCTTCCAGCTGCAATTTAAAAGAAACCATAAGCCCATTGTGCGTCCACAGGAGAAAAAAAGGGTTATGTAATGCAAGAAAGTGAACACTTTTCTCACACAGTTGCCTGATTGAGTGCTTCTGGCATGTGCTGAGGCTGAGGAGAGAGGCAGGATGGCAGACACGCTCTCTCCTTCCTTAATTTGTATGGACTCCAGAGGTGTSCCTGCTGCTGCCCATTCCAGCTTCTCTTCTGCTCATGGAGGGGAAGCATAAGGCAGTTAACTCTCATTTGTCAATATGGCTGCTTTGACACTCACCCCAAGAGTTAGCTGTGGCAAATGAAAGAGTTGGTTTTCATTTAGCCATTTGTGGGTTTAGCTCTTGCTACCCGACATTGAATCTGACCAAACTGCTCTGATGACACTTGAGGTGCTTTTTTATTGAGTTGCCAGATTGACTACAGGATATGGACAGATTGGCATTTGGTTCCTTAATATGAGCTTATTATTGATAATTAGGAAATGTTTTTCTCTTTTTCAACTTCAGTTAAATTTTAATAAATATATTTGGCTTTTTCAAAAATGCAAACTAAGCGGCTATATAGCTGAACATTTTGATTCATGTAACTTCATCTCAAATTCAGTGAACTGTCCTGATGTGATAAATATTCAGTGATAATTAAAGTGATCATGGTTGAGTTACTTATTTTTTCCCCTTTTTCATGTTCCAGTGAAGTATTCTATATCATGTTGTATTTATCAACTATCCTGAAATTAATATTATGCTTTCATGGTAAGAGGAAATATTTGGGGTGGTCCAAGAGGGCGTAAGCACTAGCCTGCAGCAGAAACTTCTCCTAGCTGTGTAACTGACTCTGTAGAGGCTTAAACAAAACCCAATGTGTACCATTTTATGCCTTGAAACACACATCCTATAAAATGCTCTAGAAATCAACCTGGGAATAATGATCATTTGACAATTTTTGTGAAAAAAAACCCAAAAGGTAACAACTGATTTACTGAGAACCAGACACATTGTGAAACTTTCTCAGTCCACATCTTTCTGCAGGTACTGTGCAAGATGAAACTTGGAATACACTGAAGCTATGTGTTTTAAAAAAGTCCCCAGTGAAAGAAAATTAATAGGCTTTTTGTTGTGCTACTTCTGGTTTAATTTGTTCTGGACTTTATTAAACTCCTTTATAACATAAGCATTATTAATCTCCTTTTATAACAGACACTCGAGTACATGCCAGACTATTCCTGGAAGACTGAAGAGCACAGTAAGTTGAAAAAGTGGTTTATTAAACTAGAAATAATCACTTTTTTAATGTGCTTTGAGCTCTGAAGAAATAGGAAAATTAATTTTATTTTAGAAAGATAYATGTTAATGTAATTTATCGGGTAGTTAGGAGAATATGGTGTTAGCAATATATTCCTTCTTGTTAGATGCTGATAAAAAGAAGAAATTGTTCCCCTCTACCAACATGTTTTGCTTTTCTGTATCCAAGACCTACTTTTGCAGAGCAGCATTGTTCAGTTGACACATCACAGGGTCTTCTAGGGTTTTGAGAATGACAAGGCTTTTCTGGCACAGAATCTAGTTGGAGGCTTGTGGCTAGTGGTGTCTCCCAGGGGTCAGTACTGGATCCAATCCTGTTCAGTTTATTGATCAGTGACCGGGATGAAGGGACAGGCTGCACCCTCAGCAAGTTTGCTGATGAAACAAAAGTGGGAAGAGTGGCTGATACCCCATAGGCCTATGCTACCATTCAAGGGACCTGGACAGGCTGGTGAGATTGGAGAAGAACCTTATGAAATTCAACAAAGTCAAGTGCAAGGTCTTGATATCTATCACTTGCACCATGTGGAAAATAATCTATGTACTGAAGTAGGAACTAAATCATGCTTTAATGAGATGATGTTCATACATTCCAGCAGGCAAATAGTGACTGTAAACTGGGGATGTTCTGCATTTTTAAAACTTTATTTTCCTGATAAGCTGCTAGCATTAATATCCTAGAAGCTCACCAAATGAAGCTGTTCGTAGTTTGATTGCATTTTTATCTCCGTCTGATTTAGGCTGTGTACCATATGTGAGATTCAGAAAGAAAAAAAATCCCTTTCTCCATGAGAAGCCCTGACATGTGGCACTCATTTAGACAAAGAATTCATGCAGAGACATGGAGAGCTCCTTTTGATTTTTAATTTCTTCTATGAAGTATGTCATTGTTAAGCAATTTCATGTTTGGAGAATCTCCTTCTTATTTGTCTAACTTAGCTTTTTCCAAAGGGAAGATACCTCTCTCCAGCATACTTGAAGAAAGGAGACTTTCGTGTGTAAATGAGTTGTAAGGAACATGGGACAAATGTATATTTTACTCAGGGCAGAAAATAGAAAAAAAAATCATATTCCATTCCACAAAAAAGACCCACCCTATCAGGTATTAAGTGTGAAATTATTTTTCCTCTCTCCCATTTTCTTCATCTCCACCTCTGAAACTTCTAGTTCCAGATCATTAAAAGAACTGTTCATGCTTCATGGAAATCCAGAGGAAAAAAAGAAAATTAAAAAAGGAAATGTTAGGGAAGTCACCAAGATAATCCTCGTATCCATAATACTGTAGACACAGGAGGAAACATTCTGCTTTTTAACTCAGGCTTTTTAGTCAGCCTTCTTCAGAATGAATTGTGATTTTTTTCAACACTTTTCTTAAAGAAAAAAATATAAAGCAAATGCATATTAGACTGGCATGGTTGCTCAGCTCATTAAGAGCTATACCAAAAATAACAGAGGACAACCTCACCACAGAGTAATGAAATTCAATTGAAACTGTTACTTTTGGCATTTCACTTGATCTCTTATGCATACATGTGATGTCAAAGTTTCTGGATTTTAGAAAAAATAGATTTTTTCTCTTTACCTTTTTGGGTACAGACTCTATGTTCTAACACGCGTGTTTGTGCATTGTGTCCTTACGTCTTTCCAATGTGATTTTAGGAACAAGCACTGCATGTCGATTACTAATCACAAAAACATGAAACTCCATTTCGCAACATTATTTAGTGAGGAAAAGACTTTCCTGCTTATTAAAAACCTCCTGTTGCTAGATTTTTTTTTTTTTTCTTTCCTTCTTTGCCTCTGCTTCGGAGTCTCGCCTGTTTTGTAGTGGGGAGTTGTCCGAACGGGAAGGCTGCAGCCCATATGCCATGGGAATGTATGGAACAAGTCACACTTCGCACTCCTCATTTGAGTTCAGCTGATGGGCAGTATCTTCTTCCTGTGCCCAGGCCAGGGCATTTTCTAGACCTTGCAAACACCTGGAGCGTGGGATGTCTTTCTATGAAGACTGTGGAAGCAACCCTGGCAACTAATGACATGAAAGCCTTTGTAACTGCTCAAAAGAGATAAACAAAGACATAGTAGAATAAAGAATGCATGCTGTCATGCTGAAGAACTAACAGATATGTGAACCTAGTAACGTTTTTAAACCCCATATTCATTGGCCCGGAGCAGAGGCTACATCCACAGAGGAAGTCAGACGCCTTCCTTTCTCATTAAGGAAGCATGATTTAAGCATCTAGATCTTTTCTTTAGTCTAGGGTGAATAAAGTTTTGAGATCTTGTAAAAATATACTACTGTTTGAACATAGTCACAATGGTTGCCACTAGATTCCTTAAGCTGTGCAAAGTTTTCAGCAGGGCTGGGCCAGATTTGAGCTATGCCTTTCTGGTGCTGATGGAAGAAGGGTGGCTTTAAACTCCACGAACAGCTGTCAGTCCCAGGAGCCTCTCTCTGCATGGCTCTCTCTGGTCTCCTGTGCTGAAACATCTGAAATACAAAGTGTTCAGTCTTTTTGCTTCTTAATCTTGAGTTGTTTGTCTCTTTATAGCATCTTTTCTTGCTCTTTATGTAAGACAGAATGTGATCCTACACTGAGAACAGATGTTTCAGTTATCAAGCGGAAGGATGTATTAATTTAGTATGAGTTTAGTTTTCTGTTATAATGACAGATTGTCACAGACAAGCTTTATTAGAATTTAGCATTGTCTCAAGATTGCTAAGTGCTAAGATTTCATGAAGTTTTTTATGCGTATCCAGCAAACACTGTGGTAATCTAAAAAATCTTAAATGAAAATACTGTTTATGAATACAACTTTTATCTCAGCAGAGCAGATTCATTATCAAGCCTTAAAAGAGCCACAATGTATGGTGATCTTATACTTAAAATATGTGATAAGGACTTGTCTTGTTTTCTATCTTAAGGAGGATTATATGAGCTGGTCCCTATTCTGTAGTTTCTCATACAGACTTCATAAATTGCGTAAGTGATAGAAATATTCTCTATCTATTTTTTTTTTTAAATTCCAAACTCTATCTGAGACAAAGATATAATCTTCCCAGTATTCCACCACCATGCTACTTTTTAGAGCTGTTTTTCAAAAGGCTGGAAATCAGGTGACAATAAAAATTATGATAAACTGAAATAAAATCTAAAGACTGCAGTTCAACATGTCAGAGCAGTGAGGACTTTAATTTAGGAAGGCTTGTCCTTAATACAGAAGCAAATCAGCCTTGCTGACTGTCAGTAATGACAGAGTGCGAGTAAGATGAAGAAAGAGTTGGCTTGGGGGATTGCTAATTGACTGTGCCTATGTACAAGTGTAATCWATTCAACTATAGTCTGTACAAGTGAATACTGCAGGTACTAGAAGGGTCCAAATTCTACTTATATTTGGGTAAAAATAATCATGTACACTTCCTTAGAAATTTTCATGTGCCTAAAGTTACTCGTATGGTTAAGTATTTGCAGATTAATTGCAGGCTAATGAGAATGCAACATGATTTCAAGAGAAAGATTTCTCTCTGCACTTACACTGCTGTGCTAGTGCAAGATGGTTTAGACATGGATGATAGGCTGAAGTTTCACTATCTCTCTTTTGCATCTCTATCCCTTGCAACAGCAAACCTAAGCTCCATGCTGTCCGGGGTGCTGTAGAGAGCTGCACCAGCCTGGGAGCAGATGCAAGAGAGGAAGGCCACTGCTCTTACCTCTTTCTTCATCCCCTTCAGCTTATTGGGACAGCGGATGTGGTTGAAGGAGGTTGTGTGTTGGGGCAACAAAAGTTTGAAGATGTCTTTAGATCTGCTGCAGATGCAGCTCAGCAGTCTCAGCACGCATTTTCTTTTAAGCCTAGAATATAAAATAAACGCCAAAATTAGATGATTTGGCATGAGTGAGCTTTAAAGAGGATTCTACAGATTTATAAATGATATATTATAGATATGTACAGATATATTAGTGGCTGGACATGGTAAACCAAGGATCTATATTTGTTGTGTTTGTAGGTTAGAGTAACCTTGGTCCTGATCACTCACCACTTTCTTTTCCAGATATAGAGCTGTGGAACTGAATTCATTTCTGAGACAGTATACTCTTTGCACCTCATCTTTGTGGTCCTTCAGACACTGACCATCCTGTGCACATGACTGTGCACAGCATGTGCACAGCATGTATGCGCATGCACAGAGGCACAGTGAGTCCTGATATCCACTTAATCGGTTGTGGATACAGCATAAAACCTTTTCATGAGCCAGGTATGTATAATGTCATATATCTGGATAGATGCCTGCCAATTAGCTGGGGAGAGCATGGCATGTTGGCAGTAAAATGCAACTGAAGAGTTCCAGTTTGAGTTCTTTTTCTACATTATTTTAATATCAAGTGAGCGCGCACTGCCCCACAGCTTGTTTTGACTCTACATCGCCTTTCTGCATGTGCCAGGAATTGTAATTGCCCAACTGCTTTGGCAAAGCTGAGATTTCAGAACCTTGGTGGAAGCCTTGGAAATTCTTCCAGGGGATTTATCCGATAAACAGCATTTGCCTGGATACATGACTGAACTGACTGAGCATCTGGCCTTTGCAGAAGCAGAGCAAGGAAACTCAAAAAGACCTTTCTGTTTTGTTTTTGAACTTCGCCTTCCAGTCCTGGACAGAAGCAGGCAGAAAAAAAATCTTTTTTTTTTTTTTTTTTCCCTTTTTTCTTTTTAAGGAAACCCACAGACCATCTTTTTTTCTTCTTCATAAATCCAGGAAATTTAGGACTGGGTTTGATTAGGCTGCTGGATCAAGATTTGAGTTGTTTCTTAGTATATTTGCCAGATCTTACTTTAGGAGCAGCAAAATAACACTGTAATTTTAGTGACCTGTTCAGTAGATATTTGCAGAAAAAAAAAATCTGTGTTTAAATAAAGTGAAGGTTGTGACACAGGCTGAAAAAGTCAGGAAATCCACACTTAAAGCTGACACTAATGCTCATGTGGAAAATAAAAGACACAGGGACTGGAGTTCAGCAGGGAATGCCAACCATAACTCTGAATTTCCAGGCTTTGTGTCAGGTTCTGTCAATATAACATTATTTAAATGGAGTTTTATGCCTGTGAATTCACTTGTGTTTTAATAGTAGGATTATTTTAAGAGGAATAATAACAATAGAAAAGAACTTGTTAGGAAAGGTACTTATAAAATGTCTGTTCTTGTACATGAGAGACCAGAAAGAGAGGGTTATACCAAAGCCATAGTACTAGTACTATGTACTAGAACTAGTACTCAGAAGATCTGGTGTCCATTCCTGGGCTTGCCACCCATTTTCTGGGTGATCTTAGTCAAGTCATTTCATTTAGCTGTACCTCAGCTTCCCAGGCTGCAAAATACAAGGAAGAGTATTTACCTCCTTTTGCAAGCACTTTAAGACCTGCTGAACATCAGTGCCATAACTGAAGCAGTATTTAAAAGAAGGACACAATCTGTGCACGTGTCTACATGTGCACAGATACAAAGTTACCTCACACCTTGGACGAGATATATTTCATGCATCTTCTTTTGCCACGTGTGCCGCACTCCTGCAGCCACCCAGGACCCCATGACTTCAGCGGGGCTTCCACCTGGAGGTCACCATCAAGCACAGGCTGTAGCATGTTGTTCATCATTCGTGACACGAGTCTGCGAGTCGCGGCGCACAGGCGCAGCCCAGCACCTGCACACAATCCTAGGAGAGGGGCTATGAGCAGCCAACACGGAGTCAAAAGGTTTGTGCTTTCCAGCTGTTCTTAAAGAGCGCCTCCCCTTTCCCTTTCCCTTTGTATTTCATGCTCCCTTCTTTCACATGGCTGATGAATTTTGCATCTTCCCAAACATGCCTATGAAATCCAGAGATTTCAGATGGAATGACAGAGGCTGCTCTTTTGTCTGCTTATAGTAGAAATCCTCATGTGTTTTTTGCCCTTCTATACAAATTTGGTGCAAAGGAATGAATATACTTGGCAGGTGCAACCAAGAATTTACCAAAGTACTGTTTGCTCGTGCTATAGCACCAACACTCATTTCCAATACCAAAGAAATTCAGTTGATAGAGCAAAGAGATCATCGTGAGTCTTTATAAATATAGTGATGCTCAACGATTTCTAGGAATATCTAACTAAACAGAATTAAAGGAAACTAAGCATCTCTAAAAATAAATCCCTTTATGATATGCCAAAAATCAATAGAAAGGCTCTTGTTACCAGTGAAAAAGAAATCAGAGAAGTCACCAGATAGGGAAGGTGAAACAGTCTTAACACCACAGYGCAAATAAAAGGAGAATGAAAGTGGTTCAGCAAGGCTACTGAATTACACTTTGCACACAAGAGGTGCTATAAGGAAAACAGCTGTGAGAATAACATAGCTTACATAGGAAAAGAGGGATGGCAAATATTAATTACTATTAAGCTATTCYGGAAATTTTCACAGGCATTTGAGGAATGGTTCTGGAAAAAAAGCCAAAAAWCCACTCACAAATATTCTACAAACTGACTTGTGTAAAGCAGCTGTCCATAATCAAATAGTAGCACTCCTGCTTTTTGTAACTTGTCAAAATTTCTACCTCCCTCAATAAGCTGAGCAAATAAGCTCCTCTTTATGTACTTCATGGCTACMCCAAGACTTTTTCCTAGGAATTTCTTTAGGGTGATTTGCTTCTCCTAAGCATGCAAAAATGAAGAGGAAAGAAGATATAAGAGGGCAGAGGCCAACTGTGAAAAACAGGAGGAATTGGTGATACAATCTATGAAAGGAATTAGACTTGGGAATAAATAAACAATGGGAAAGGTAAGCAAGTAAATCTGGTTCCTCAGTGCTGCTTGTTGTTTGCCTTGATGTGCATTCACCTGAAAGATATTTTTGCYTAAGCAACCATTTGCTTTCTCCCTTATGAAATGCACCTGGGAAACTCATGACTCCTGGGGAGGGACTATAAAAATGAATGATGGGGTCCTAGTGAGACCTGGGATTGGGGGAGATGGAATCTCTGCCTTTATGGGCTGTATAAGAGTGGATCTTGAGTAATGAGATAGAGAAAGCTCTATAATGAGAATGAGCTGTCAAGGAAGCACAGAACTCAGGGGAAATTGTTACATGAAGAGGGAGCAATCAGACAATTGCTGAATTAAGATGCTCTTCTTGGTGGGACAGGTCTCTCTAGAATTTCAAGCTTTAGAGAAATAAGAATATGTTAGGAGTGGTACTGTGTCAAGTCAACAAGAATTATGGGGAGAGAAATCTAAGTTATAGATTCCATCCTTTCAGCTATTGGATTCACACAAATATGATACCAAATCCCCTAAGCTCAACTAAATATAGTGGGTTTGGTTTATATTGAAGACCCAAGTTGGCCTTTGTTGGCATAAATCTTTGTCARAGTAGCACACATCTTGCTAAATCCTATTCTGTATTAAGTTTTTAAACAAAACCTCCCACAATCTTTCTTTGTTTCTGTGGGTTTTTTTTTTCAATTGCATAACCTGAATTAAGTAGAAGATAAGACAAGATAATCAGAAGAGACTAGTGACAAAATGTGTCGTATTTCCYGCACTGAAAAATACTTCTAATTCAGCCATCTTTGTCCCTGTTSTTTGGTTGCCCAATCCAATGACTGAAAATCCTAGATAAGAATTTTATTCTAAGTGCATCTGGCTTTTTTGTACTAGTATGAGAAAAATGGTTTTATTGCTTTGATAAAATGAATTTATAGCTGGGGACAGTAATTCTTCTCTTCCTTTGGTATRTTGCAATAATGATTTTTATTATTTTACTAGATTGAAAGTTTTCTGAAGAATGCTTTGTTGGATTAACCCTATTCCTATTTGCCTGTTGTTCTTGGGGACTACAGGCTGTCTTTTCCAGTCTTCCACAGGTGTTCCTCTATAGTTTTTTCAATACCTATTTAAGTCTGTCAGATAGCTTCTCTAACACTGATGCCATCTGGAGAGAAAGGGCCTTCCTTTATATGGGACAGTTTGGTTTAAGCATCCAACATCTACCAAGTGGTTTTGCACTCGGAAGTCTGCGATCTTCAGCCTTTTCCTTGCTTTCTGGCCCCAGATGGGTTTAGCTCCTGAAGTATGCCAGAGCAAACCTAGAAACACTTAAATGATGTGCCTCAGTAGTCTCAATTACACCAAAATAAAGTTTACATGGAGTGTGCTCTATATCCTGTCTTCTGAGACATTTTTGTAGTGTGTAGGAAGGCAATTTTTCTCTTGTGAGACATGTCCCTTGACAGACAATRCAGAGCAGTCTTTCACCTTCCCCTCCAGTTGGAGAAAGGAAGCAGGAGAGTTGCCAGCTGCAGTAGGGGRGGATAAATATACCCCATTATTTTGACCTTAATAATTGTATTTTTTTTTTTAATGCAGCAGTATGTTTTGGGTTAATCCTGTGGTATTACAGGAAAGAGTCTATTTCATTGTCAAGATATTGACATCTAAATATATGTTCTCTCTAAGTGTCAGAWAATTTTGTAGTTTAACTGAAATTATTAGAAAATAATACAAAGAATGGTAGATCAGAAGCACAAATGATTTTGGGATAGGATCTCATTACCCACTTTTAATCAAGGAGGAGGATACTTTTTAGAATCTTCTGTTGGCACTGAATGTTTATTTTGTATTTCTAGCTGTTTTCATTTGAGGCAATAATGAACTTTGGAATAYGAAGTTAGTATTGTGAATGAATGAAGTAGAACATTGAAAAAGAAGTTAAGTTTCAGATTATTATGTTTGCATCCATTTTGTGCCTTACTCCTCCTAAGGATGTTCTATGTTTYRTCAAAGATGGAAAGGGTGGTTATATTAATCCTGATGATATTCTGTATCCTTGGATCTTGACAGTTGGGCTTTTCCCATTTTATCATATTGTAGAGACGGAAGCAAGATGGAATATAAATATGCAATGGGATCCAGACATCCTTCACATTTGGTTTGGGCTGACAATTAGATCTAAACTTCCTCCAGGTGCATACTATCTCAAATTAATTTACTTTTTATTTGTTCCTGAAATTTTTTGCCCCAGAGTTTTTGAGTTAACAGGATTTTGTGATTATTCATTAGCTACAATTAAAGCATGCTAGGTTGATAATTTATTATTTTGTGCTTGTAGAAATCTCTGACCCTCTRCATTAGACAGTCTGTCCCTCTCTAAGCTCAATTTGTGAAACATTAAACACATCAGTGTAGCAGCAGACCATGGTAGTAATAGTCTTCAAGACTGGTTGGTTRTAAGTCCACAATGCTTGTGCATCAGGTGAGGAGTTGATTTCTGGTGTTTCTTCATTTCCTCTCCAAATACAGCCATTTTATTGTCATAATTAGTAGTACAGGAAATGCTATTGTACATTTCAGAAGAGTAAATCCATATTAGGAGTTAATCCATCTCTGCTGAAWGCCTTGGAAAATGTTTAGCGAGTTACATTTTGTTTAATTGTCCTCAGAAAGTCTGATTCAGTCTCTGGCACTGTTGTTAATATCTTTGTCTTCAATATTAGGCCCTTAAATTGAACTTAAAAGGGAAACCTGGACGAAGAAAAGATCAAGAAAAAGATAATCTCTGTGTCTAACCTTAAATAAAATTAGTATACTGAAAGGGTTAAAATATGAATATGTGAACAAGGTAGCCTGATCCAAGCAATGAGGTATTTTGCATGGAATTTCTTGTAACTAATTGTAAACAGGTGCATTTGAACTGCCGGATGCCAACCTGCCAGAATGTGTCATGGCTCGAAAGCTTAGCCAGAACCTAATGTGTGGTGAGGCCTGTCTGGTGCTGGTGAGCTGGAGCTTCTCCGAGCTATTGCTCAGAGCCTGCATCCTCATGCTTCTGTAGAACCAGTGTAGTTGTTCATAGGACTCATAACGATTGCCTGCCTGTTGAGGCTTGCGGTAATTGGGGCGGCAGCAGAAAGATTCAGTAATTTTTTCCTTTTCTTGGAGTACAGCTGCAGCTTGATACCCTTAAACGCTGCTGCAGTATAAGAACTCATTCCCCATCAGCAGAAAAGTTTTGCAATATTTTTGGTCCATTTACAGTCTTYTGTTGCAGCAGTGCTGCTGTAAAGCAGCCGTCAAAATGCTACATTGAAGCTGCCTGAGAAAATGCCTTGTCTTCACATTTTCTGAGTTAACCTCATGACACCACATAGACCTCTTTGGTGTACAACAGACTGGCTGAAAAAGCAACTGGACTACCTAAAAATATATACAGTCGTAACATTTGTTTTATTGGTAATAAGTACTTAAAAACATGAAACACTTGGTGAGTGCTGAACKCGTTTGAAGCCTTCGCATTGGCTGCCCTTGATGTCATAGCCATGCTGATAATGTCCAGTAAATCTGTGGGGCTAACTGCTTCCTTACTATGTATAAATTCCGTCTTATGACAGCAATAATATGTTCCAGGCCATGCATTTTAAGGTGATAATTATACATCTTGGGTGGTTAAAGTTACTCCACCTTAGCTGTGTTAAAAAAAAAAAAAATGTACCACTGGCAAATATGGGAGAATTTCCTGGTTTCCATGAGTTAAAAAAAAAAAAAAAAAAAAAGAGAAATGGGGGAGGGGGTATTTTTTCCAACAACATTTCAGTGAGATTCTGGCTGAATAAAGGTGGGATGAAAAATGGGTTTGGACTCCAAGGTGGGGCCTGTGCCAGTATCTCCAAGCTTTTTTAGCTAAACCAAACTACTATTTTCTTTTGAGGGGGAGAAGAGGGCCATTACCATTAAATTTTTATTTGAGAACTGTATTATAGAGATGCACTGTTTCATTGGGATCTAGAGACCATGACCTCAGAGCCAACCATTTTTCTGCAGTGGATTGTGGACTGCAGTTTCATAGAAGCACAGAAATAAAGAGGACCTCGAAACGATGGACCAGGATGGACAGGATCCATCCATCACATCTAGGTTTTTAAAAACCTTGAGGGATGGACATTTCATAGTCTCTTCTTTTTTATTTCAGAGCTTCACTTTGCACTATTAGATGCTMTTCCTATTCTAAATATTTCCATGAATCTAAATCAATGCATTATTTCTGTATACCAACGGCATAGACCACAGATTGTTTCTCTGCAACCTTCTTTTATATATTTTAAGAAAATTACCATATCCCTTCCATTCTCTCTTTAGCAACCAAATATAATCAAATATTTCAGTCTTTCCTCTGAAGCWTGTATTTTAGACCCTTTTTTGGAGTTTTCCTATTGAGTCTTTAATGCTCGATATTTTTACTTAGACATAGTGGCTGGGACCTTGCTGGTTCTGAACAGGGGAGGACGATCATGTTTCTTGGAGACTATATATCTTCTTTTACATGCTGAAGTTCTGTTTCTCATTCGAACACTAGCATGACATTGCTCACCCTGTAATCCACTGAACTCCCCATCTTCCTTTTCTCCTAACTGCTTCTTAGACAGTAATTCTCTGTCTGTTGTCCATGCAGCAGTTTGTTCCTGTACAGAGGCAATAAACAGTCCTCACCCCTCTGAACAGCACCCTATGATTTTCTCATGGTAAACACTGATGTGTGAAGATCATCGAGTCTTTTCTGGCCTCTAGTGAATTAACAGGCTGGCTCGTTTGGTGTCATTTTTAAATTTATTAAATACTAATTTTTTTCTTTCTTCCTGGATCATTAATGAAAACATTGAGTAACACTTGTCCTAGGAAAGACCCTTTAAGCATTGATTGGCCCTTTCTGAAAAGAGMATTGTATGTTCCTTTCACCTAGTCCAGCATCCATAATTTTCTCTGGGGAACGTCATTTGATACTGTCCAATACATTTCTAAAGATGAGATATAAAACAACTATGACTTCTTTATCCACAAGTTCTGTTCTGTGGTTATAGGAATTGCTTGGTTTTGCACAGTTTGTTCTGGCAAATATAAACTGACTTGTGCTTATCGCATTGTTTATTTTCTAGGTATTTACAGATGGTTTGTTGATTATTTGTTCTAACATTCCTCTAGGAACCTGGAAACCTTTTTTTTTTTTTTTTTTTTTATTTAAAGCTCATACCTTATCCCTTTGTAGGGAGGGAATAGTGTGATTTTTCTGGACAAAAAAGTGAGTTTGCCTACAGACAGCTAGGTAAAATAAGTATTTCTAAGAAATTACGTATTGTTACACAAACATACTACTATTAAATTTGCTCTATAAGAGAGAGTGCACAAAACAAAATAATCTTAGCGAGAAGCAAAACTAATAAAAAATTGGTCTCCTAKCATTTTTTATAACATTTAACAGAACAAAAGCAAGCATTATATGTATAGGCTGTGTTTAGGTTTAATTTGCTACATGCCCAAAACAATGCTTGGAATATGAGGAAGCGAGGAGACAATGCATTTACTTTCCAAGGGTTTTAGTAGAGTACCAAATAATGAGGTCTGTTTATCACTGATACTTTTTTGAGAAATCCTTGGAGATCTTATTAATTGATTAATAAACACTTCTTACTTGGATTATAACAAAATGCAGAATGTGTAATGGACTTTGCAGACCTGCAAAATGAAGAAGCTGCTGCTGATTTTGAATCCATTTATGCCCTGTGGGAGCTTTCTGGGCTTATATGTCTGAAGAGTTATAGTCTGACAGCTGGGCACAGGACATATCCATTGCTGAATGTTCAATGCGATCTCCTCTACTCAGGAATGACCTTACCTGTACGTTCAGAGATAACAGAGGATGTTCTACTCAATGTGACTGCTATTTCAAGAATAGAAACACATTTAAAAAAGGGAAAGTCTTCAAGATGAAAATAATCCTAATCTGATCAAAATACAAATTTGAGTGTGGTCAGAGGCTATAGAACAGTGTTCTAATACTGTAGCTTTTCCTATTCCCCCAGTTATCCGAATTTTATCACAGGAATTATTAAATTTTGTCTTTCCTTAAAATCTTGCTCCCTGTCTTACTGTAATTATGGAGATGACTCTGCTGGTTAGTGCCTTGGAGAMTGAAGAAATTTACTTTTTGTGATTCCTTAGGCTTACAACAGTACATTTTAGAATTTCTTCAARGTCTAGTTGTATCTGGAAATTATTTTATGGCACTTTTTATTTCCAAGTGTCCTACTACTGTGGAAGGGTGCAGTTCTGATCAAACTGAAGAGCTCTGCTGTGTCAACTTGGACCGCATTTCTAATCTTGGCAGCGTAGCTTTCTGCATGGTAACAGAAGTGCTAATAAACCATTTCCRTAAAGTATGTATCGGTTTTATCTCACTTCAGCTTACCCCAACTTCAGTGATTAAATACAACAGTGGTCATAGCAGCTATAGTTAGAAAATATTTCTCTGCAGAGCTTTATTAGAATTCGGCATCTTCCCAAAAGCAGTCTTGTTTGCAAGGAATTGCAGAAAGCTGTTGCCAAAAATGTATTTTGTAATCTTTTAAAGCCAAACTTGGATTAAAGTGCAATCAGGGAACCATGCATCAAAACAGGAAGCTGGGTACAAGTTGACAAGGAGAACAGGACTTGCTGATTTGGGACTGGCATGTACTATGAGCATGTTTTCCTTGCTGTCTTGTTCACGACACAGATCCTGAGTGACAGCATGACACAGAAGCAGGAGGAAGAAGCTGTGGTGCTGCTGTGTATGAGATACTCAGATGCATTCCCACTTTCCTCCCAGCTTTGCCTTCTTGGCAGTACGATATTGGCAGCCATTTGGCCTTGTGTCTTTATCTATGTCCCCGCTGCACCTGGCCCTGTGACATTTCACAGGAGAATGAAAACAGGGATCTTCTTATACTGTAGTGGTTTAAGTAAAAAGCAAAACAAAACAAACCTAAAAACATCCACCCTAAGCACTGCAGGTGTAAAGATTGCTTTACAGATCTTGAGTAATATTATCCTTGGCTTACACTCAGGTAGGTAGACAAGATAGTCCCCAGAAAACATGGGGACTTTTGAGAAGAACAAAGAAGTTGCGAAGGAATCGTGGTCGAAATACGTCCTAAAACAAAATTTGAGGAAGATGAGAGAAGATAATCAAATGAAGGAAATCAGTGTGAAAAGAGCAAGTGTGAATGAAGATAGTATGAGCTGGAGCTATGAGACCACTGCTTGGCTCGTGGTTTAATCATGCTATGGGGAATGCAATATTGGGAAGGGCAGGTGAGAACCACGGGAAGTAATAGTAAGGATGAGGAAATGAAAGGCTAACACCACCTTGGTTTCTGTGGCTTCCTYGGTAAGCATGTGTTGTCTGGGCACTGTGAAAGCAAGCAAACAAGTTGACCATGGCACTTCAGCAACAATAAGTCAGTAGATATCAAGGGCCATGCGGTTATCTTGGGCAAAATGACAGGGCTGCACAGCTGACTTACACCAGCCAGGGATCAGGACCTTCTTCGGAGCACTGTGGGACTCCAGCAATTTTGTTTACAGTATACTACAAATGTTCAGAACATTATTTTGTCCAGGATGAGGCTATGGCAACAGACAAGTCTAGTCCCACATTATCTGTCAGCTAATCTCTAGAATCTGTTTGATTCTTAAATCACTTCCATGTGCAAACCTGGTTGCATAGCTCTTTCTGTCTTTCTGTCAACTGCCTTAAAAATTCAAAGTTCCTCTCATAAAAAGATTAAGTTGGAAATATTTTTAAAATTGAATATTTCCTGTTCTCAAAACAAAGAAGATTAAAAAGTTGTAGTGTGCAGGTGGCTCTTTCCCTCTCCCCTTTTCTTTTTAACCTACAAGCCAGTAATTAACAACTATGCCTCATATTAGCCTTAAGCATGCAGACCTGATTGCTTCATCCAAGATATGGAGGCCCAGCTGGCTTTCATCAGCGAGCAGCAGTATTTGACAATGAGTAAAAACAAGCATTCCTATCAGAAAAAAATCAGTTTTCCTTGTCCCTCCATCATCTTCTCTTCCTCACCTTTTCTGAAGAAGACAGTATTGATGAGTTCGATAACTTTTATATAAATCAAGAACATTCTAGTTTAATTGCAAAATAATATATGTTGACAATTGAGACTACCTCAGCTTTTCTAAGGGCATTTTCTACTACAGAGGAGTGACTTTTTTAGGAGAAATAAATGTAGTACTTGAAAGAGTAGCTTGGAAACTCTTGTTCAAAGCTCCATTGAAGGCCTTCTAAAGTGATGCCTTTCCCTAAGTCCTTCTGCATCTTCTTAATGCAGAAGTTGCTTTCTGTAGGAAGTGGTTGTGAGTATTATTATCATTTGTTAAGGGCATGTAGGAATGGGTTCTAGGTGGCTAAGAAATAGCTATGGGTGCTGAGGAGCCTTTCTGTAAGGAAGTGGGTCTTTTGGCAACTACATATGAATGTCCTCCATGTCTTTCTGCTCTTATTTTTGCCTCAGATGTCAGCTCTGACACTTTATGAGATCAGTGCTTCCCAGCCTTGGATCAAGCCCTAGTGTATACCAAGTTTAAGCAAACAGTTCTTGGATGGTTTGAGCAGAGGGCTATGTTTTTGTTCTACTCATTTCCCTCCCTATTTAGGCTTCTAAGTCAAACACTGAGTGTGATTAATGATGACAGAGATTACTATGAGCATAAAGTTCAAGAGCTGGCCTGTTTATTTGTTTAGAAAGGTTGTTTGCTGAGTATTTCTCTATATATCTAGCCACATGCTTGGACTGAAATACCCTAGCACAGTCCCTGAGTTGTTTGAATGTTGTTTTGATAGCAAAGAATGCTTGTAAACATCAGGGATAGCAAGGGAGAATAATCCATTTCTAAGGACCTATTCCGTTTCCGTATGGTTTGTTCTCCTCTTTGTGGCAGAGGAGAATACACCTATTGAATGATACTGAGGAACATCCTGTGTGTAATGGATGTGCACTGGATGGGATGAGCAACTCCAGGAACCAGGTGAGAGTTTGAAGCAAGCTTCTGACTATCATGGTCAGCAAATAAGTATTAAAAGCAAGTCCATAGCCATAACTTTCCTTTATGAAAGTCAGATTGGGTTCTTCTAGTCCAGRGTATAAATGAGGGGATGACAGTATCCCTACTTTGCCTGGGAACTCTGCCTAATGTTGTTGTTGACAAGATATGTCGTGGACTTACATAGCTAACTAAGTATGTCTGTCATCCCAGCCTTCGAGCATTAGAGTTCAGTTTCTCAGGAGTGAGATTTGCCTGAGTTTTGATTCACCCCCTAACAACTAGCACTGAAATTATTGACTAGTCCTGTAATTCCCTGATTTTTCATTTACAGGTGTAACTGAGATCAAGATTTGGCTCATGGACTTTAAAAGAAGAATTTTCCATTACATCCCAGGCATTGGAAATGCAAACTGAGCCTCGCTTCAGTTTAATGTTCCCCCTGACTGACCAACGTAGTTTACTAAGTTTAACTTAAGAACGTAGACCTGCTTATAACTGAAATATCATAGAATCATAGAATCATAGAATCATAGAATGCTTAAGGTTGGAAGGGACCTCAGAGGTCATCTAGTCCAACCCCCCTGCTCACACAGGGTCACYYAGAGCAYGKGGCACAGGGCTGYGTCCAAGCGGGTTTTAAAGATCTCCAAAGAAGGAGACTCCACAACCTCCCTGGGCAGCCTGTTCCAGTGCTTTGTCACCCTCACTGGCAAAAAGTGTTTTCTCAAGTTCCTGTGGAACTTTTGGTGCCTCAGTTTGTGACCATTTCCTCTAGTCCTATCGCTGTCCACCACTGAAAAGAGGCCAGCCCCCTCCTCCTCACTGCCTCTCGCTGACACTCCTCACTGCCTTGAGGTATTTATAGACACTGATCAGGTCCCCCCTCAGCCTTCTCTTCTCCAGGCTGAACAGGCCCAGCTCTCTCAGCCTTTTCTCATAGGGCAGATGTTCCAGGCCCTTGATCGTTCTCGTAAATATAATATCCTCTMTATATAATAGATATTAATCAAAGTAAGTTAACAAAAGGAGGAAAACCAAAATCTGTTTAAAGCACTTACAGGTGAATTCAACTGCTTCTTTTCCATGCATCTCTGCACTTGATTATTCCATTACAAATTCACAGAAAAGGTTCTGGGAAAGGGAATGGTGTTTAAATTATTGCTTCCTTTTCTAAGTTATTCCCATGGTGCATGCTTCAATTTTTATGAGAGCTATTCCTTTGAAAATTATCTTCATGTGTTTTGTTTCTATCAAAATTTATTCTAACTGAGAATAAGCTGATATTTCATCATGTCACTCTTTTCTCCAGAGAATTGCATTGTTTTTCTTTTATTATTTTCTGGTTCAGTCYATTTAAACCATGCTCCTCCTCCACTTCCTCACTGCACTAAGTAGAGTCAGGGGTTAGTTAAGGAAAAGTTTTGTTTGAGTGCTTCCAATTTTAAGCTTCTGACTCAAAAGAAAAGAAAAGAAAAAAAAAGCTTTATTTCTTGTCCTTAATGGGTTGATTGCCAGATTATTTCTTTTAAAATTATAGCACTTGTTTCCTGTTTTCAAAGGCTAAAATCAGCCACTTAAGCATGGACTTAAAAATGTGGTGCCTAAATTAGTTTGCATAGTTAGAGAAATAACAGCTCTATCAGACTGCAGGTGTCACAATACCCACACACACACAGAGAAAACTTAAAAACAGGAGGCAGCCTTACTGAACCCAAAGGAATCTCTTTTAGCAGAGTTCATACTTCTTAGCTCATGAGGTCAGGCTTTAGAAAAGCAGCTGACACTATGATATTGAAGGCTCCAGTGGTTTTCCTGCAGGAATAGATGGATGACCTGGTTGCTTTATATTGCTGACTTTTTCTATTAAAACAGCAAAGTAAAAACTGGTTTTCCTCATGTGGGTTTCTTCTTAATGAGATTTGTTCCTTGTCATCAAACCTATTTGTATGCTTTTTTCTCCCTTCAGTCTCCTTTTTCTTAATAGTCTGAATTTCCTGTCTTCCCAATTTCAATTGTCAGGATACAGTTCATCCAAGGCTGAAGTGCTTTGATGCAATCCATGCCAAAAATAGAGAAAAAATAACACAATTTATTAGACTTTACRTCTCTGCTTTATCCTTTCAGTGCAGTGCTTAATTCCCATTTGAGTCTTCAAATTTCAGAAGAATCAAGATGGATCAAAAATATTTTCAGATAGTAAAACTTAGATTTATGGTCAATGCCAGGTTTCAGCTCCAGTGACTGAATTCTGAGTTGTTGCATTTAAGCCGGTCTCCAGAATTTAACACAAATATTTTGAGAGTGGAATCACATCATTTTGTTTCCAGAAAAATCTAAATACACTGCCTTCCCATATGAGTTACACTTGATTATGCTTGAATGTTTTTCTCACAGGTAACATGGTCTTCATGTCTCCAGAATATCAGGGTTAGAAACAATTACATTCATTGAATATTCTGGCATTTTGTCTCTGTTAGGATCAAGTCAGTCATTAAAAAATGAGAGAATTTAAGGCTAGCTTGATTATTCTTCCTCACTACTCCTGTAGCTGTATCATATATGTTGTATATATGCAGACTTGTATATATGCTCACCTATCAAAAAAGAAATCCCATATTAGAGACTATGAAAGCTCAGAAAAAAYAGTGTAGCAAGAAAGAACATTCTCGGAGAATGTTTGTTATGTGATAGTAGCTTTGAAAAGGTTGTTTCACCTTTTTTATGACCTGTTTATGATTCCAGAAGAATCGTAGAAGAAAAATGCTGACCGACCATTACACTCTTTTCCTGATCTTTTTTCTAATATGAGAGACCACATCATCATCAGACAAACCAGAAAAGCTGTTTTTCACARGGTGCCATGAAGAAATAAGTTGCTGTATAAACTGTGCTCTAGGTATTACTTAGTTAAAAGAATACTTTTTTTTTTCTTTCCAAAAAACACTTCTTTATTACAGACTACATGCCATAATTCAAAATAGGTTTATTCTTGAATTATCTGAGTCTCAAAATAAATAAAATCTGAAATGGCAAAGCAAGCAAACTGACTGATATCAGTCTCCAAACCCAAACCTTTGATGAAAACCCTAACCAAACTTAGCAAGGAGCATCCCAGTCTACATTCRTTAAAAGACTGTTGGGTGCAGCTCTAACGACTTTGAGTCCAGCTGAAGTTGTGCACTGGGAGAAGTGTTTTGCTTTGGATTAGATACTTTTGAGCACTTTTTTACCTGCAGGCCACTTGTATCTAACTGATCAGCAGAGATGGGCATATTTGTGCCCAGGACCAAGCTGCTTTGAGACATCCCTGGAAAAGCTAGGAAATCCCTGTCACTCCCTGTTACTATTAGGCAATCACTTTCCCTGGGAACCTGCTTTTGCTGGACCAACCAAGCTGTCCACCCTACAAGTGGTCTTTTTGTTTATGTATCTTTCTTGTTCCTCTGTTTACATAAAGGGACAGAATTGTCAGCTCTTGTAAGGCTGGGCTGAGTAACTGATGGCCTATCCACCTCAAACATGCAATTTTTATTTTTTATTTTTTTTAAAGAAGAATCTTATCCAAACACTAGTGAAATAGACAGATTTATGAAAGCAAAGAAGAGCAAAGTGGAAAAGGAAGTTTATGTTTTTTTGTAGAGACTCACTGCTGTGTAAATGCATTGGAAGAATCTTTTGGCTATTTGGGCTTTTGCATAAAAGCTAGAGACGTAGAGCAATTAGATTTTCTAAGTATAAGCAAGAGAATCTGGTTTGTTTATACGGAAAAGTCCCCCAGAAGAGAGGCAGGAGCAAAGACATAAGTAATAAGCGCGTATGTTTGGAAAGAGTATAATGTACTTATAAATATTATAGTGGCGTCGCTATAGTTAAGGGTCTGGCAACATTTCTATTGTAAACCCTTCTTGTCAGAGGTTCAGAACGGAGCTGTAAAAATTCCAGGCTGCAACTTGGCGTGAAAGGGCTTAAAGCAGGAGCACAGGTTTCCCTCCTGCCCCCTCACAAAACTGGCATAAGCCTCATGGTCTGTTGGGGAGTGATACTAGGCAGCCCACTAGCCTTTTTTCCTCTGAGAAGCAGATAGTTTGTATTCCTGCCTTTTCAGGAAAGATGCTTACTRTTCAGAAAGAGTACTAAAAATATAAGTATTACACAACCATTCTGTGCTATAGAAAGCAACATGACTGTGCTTGGATATGGTATATAGAAACAAAACCTCCAAATGAAGGAATGCCTTCATGTCCAGATCCAGTATATGCATCTCAAGGTGTTCAGTTTCACAAAGAAAAGATCATGCAGCTTTTTAGGAAGTTGCCTTCATAGCGAAATGCCACATAGAGTATGAAAAGCAATTAATGATTTTAGAACTGAACATTTTTTGAGTCTATTCATGGTTTACTCTTTGCATTTTGCTAGTAGTTGAACTTAATGACAAAAGGAAGCATCAGGATCTGTTCTTGATAGACAGAGTCTAAAGCTATGATGTTTTTGTGTATTAACCGGCAAATCTGGCACAGATCACAAAGGGAAACTTAACTAGAAATAAAAAGGAATTCAGCTGCAAGAAATTTAGACTATCCAAACAACCATTCAGAAAAATAATACTTTACATTGAGCAGTGTGTGTGTGTGTATGTATATATACACATACACATTCTTTAAACTAAAAAAAAAATAAAAAGGAAGAAGGAAAAAAAATCCACTGTGTTCTGTTCTGTTAGGCAAAGCACCTTAGGGWTCTTCCACCCCACATCTGAGGTTGGACTTTTCCCTTTTTCAAACACGAGCTGCAAATCCACATGCTAAAAATCAAATTGAACAGTGAAAATTTTTATGTAGGAGRTGGTGGATGCATGTGCACTGAGAAGCATTTTGATAGCTGTAATTACACAGGCATTAGGGACTGAGTTTTGGGGCTAACATTTCATGTGAATGTCACCTGATTGGTCTGCATGGCTTATGTATGTATTACTAACTATTAAATTATTGTTGATATTGCTACATTTTAGTAGTGGCTACAGAGGAATGAATTCTATTTAGGTATTGGGTTGACAAGAGCAATGCCACAAGAGACATCTTGAACTGCTAAGGCAA
This sequence comes from Nothoprocta perdicaria, assembly GCF_003342845.1. Classification (NCBI taxonomy): domain Eukaryota; kingdom Metazoa; phylum Chordata; class Aves; order Tinamiformes; family Tinamidae; genus Nothoprocta; species Nothoprocta perdicaria. The sequence goes on from NW_020455457.1 coordinate 618,959, forward strand.
AAGAAAAGATCATCAGGACAATAAATCAGGAAGCTAAGCAAAGTGTGTCAGTTGTGCCAAAAAAGGCTGTAGATTACAAAACATGTGTTTTTACTATGATGGTTGCAAAGAGAACTTAGGCTGAAAGACAAATGGCATTCATTAATTTTACCATAAATTGCTASTTGGGTAAAAATCTAATTTGTTAAAGTGCCGTTCCTTCTATTTTCTCTCCCTATATCAGTCAATGCTGATAAGTTAAGTTTTAGATTGGTTTATATCCTGTGCAGTCTGACTGATCTGGGTGACACAGCATGTAAGGCTGTGCTGGAACTGTCCGCTTGGATTCAATCTGACTTCATGAAAATGTCACCTGGGGAAGCCACTGAGCCCAGTGAAGCAGAAAAGAGCAGTATCTCTTTTCACAAAGTACAGAAGTCAAGAGTGATTGCTGCTGGCCTAAACATCACATTAAAGTRATATTAAGAGTGTGACTTAAATGCAGAACATTTGGAGCCAAGACTCTTTGTCCAATCCACAMCAAAATCTATTTTGCAAAATGGTTGGAGATGTGGAAAAAAGTGCAAAGTATTGCATAAAAATAGCTATTTATACTCATACATGTCCCTGTGTGTTAGATACCTTTTTCTGTCTGTACAAGTAAAATCATCTGAGTGAAGATTCTGATCWTCAGAATCTGTTTCACTATAATTCCACTTAATTAGACTATTTACTCCCCACTTATAAAGAAAAGGAGGACCCTTTGAGACTAAGGTAAGAAAGTACTTTTTTTTTTTTTTTCCTCTTTGTAGTAATGACTTAATCTCTATTTTAGCTACCTAAATAGACAATATTTTCCAGCTCTGGAAGATAAATGAAAAAAATAGAGATCTGGTGGCTGAAAGCTGAAGCCAGATTAATACAGAAGGGAAATAAGGAACAGATTTTTAATGGTGAAGGGTAATTATCCTTTGGAACAAATTACCATGGGAAATATGATGGACTCTCCATCCCTTAAAATCTTTAAATCAAGACTGGACATCTTTCTTAAACTATGATCTCACTCAACTCGGAGTTATGGGTTTGCTGGAATTACTGAGTGAAATTCAGAGTTGTGTTATGCAGGAGGTCAGGCTAAAATATCAAAACTGTCCTCTGGCCTTAGTAATTCCTATTGCTGGAGGGAGAAGATATTTCGTGGTCCTGATTCTCTACCAGTAGCCAAAATTTACTATTTCCCATGTCTGAATTTCCAAAGATAAAAGATGGGCTTTTGGAATAATAGCTGTCTTCAATATGACTTTRTGTAGCTCAATATGTAACAGCTTCATTCACATCATGGGCAAAATCATCTGCAAGCTTCAGCCTATGTTGTTTGTGAGATAACAAAGAAAGAAAAAATAGATTGAGTGATATCTATTTTATATATTTATTTAAAATCAAAGAATCTCCTCGGCGATGGCTTGACTCCTTGCTTCAGTCACAATTATAATTCCAGCAGTAACTATTCATTCCTTTTACCTACTTTGCTTTGGAGGGGACATTGGCCATGTATAATATTTAAGCTGTGAATAGAAGCTGTATAGCTAAAGCAGAAATTACACTTGCTAAAATATATAAGAAGGTGTGGAAATTCATTTTTTCCCTCTAACTAAACGACTGGCAGATCATGTCTAGCATTATCCTCATTGCTATGTTGGAGTGCTATATGTGTGTACGTGCGTGTACGTGTATGTGTATGCATGAGATCTGAGGAATATGTAATTTCAGTAAAATAAAGAGAGGAAGAAACCATGGAAAATCCAACCCAGTACTACTGAATTCCTGGACAGGTAGTCCGTGCATCAATCTCTCCTCACTTCACTTTCTCAGGACAGTTCAATGTGCCTGAGGCCTCAAAGGAATTTTTTTCATATGCCTCCAATGTTTTTATAAGACTGTCTTGGCAGAAAATACATATGTTCTTAATAATGATTAAAAAGAATAAATTTACCTTTCAAAATCAAAGTGCAAATGTCATAGCAGGTGTAACTGAAGTAAATGATTATGGTGCATATGTGTCTCTACAAAAAAGCTCAAGGGATTTTGCTATCTCCACAAGGATATAGCGTTTTTAGTAGATCTCAAGTATATCATTTGCCAAGACTTCAAGGTCTTGCATAAAACATGCCTTTTGAACAATGAATATGAGCTATCAGCTGAGGTGAGGAACAAGTCTTTCTTTTTAAGTAAAAGCAAAACAATAAGCAAGCTTTGAAATAATGTAGACAGAAGCTCCTCATGTGAAACCCAGTAGAGTATTCAACACAGGATCTTGGCACTACACATACAGAACAAAAATGGATTTTATGGTCACTTGGCTAACCTACGCTCCACCTGAAGACATATATTTTCATGCGGCAGTGCATAGGTAGCTGTAAGTATAGAAGCTCTGAGGGAGGAACTGCATCTCTGCCCCTTTCTGACATGCTGTGAGAAACCCTGGCTTTTACAATTCTCTAGAAGAAGCTTTGAGATGAAATGTTCACCTTGCATCACCCTATACCTCCAACTGTCAGTGTACACCTGAATAGTTACAAAGCAAATAAAAGAGAAGCAGACATGCTTAGCMCCAAAGCAGAACTTTTGACTAGTTTTTTGCTTCCAAGCTGGAGTAAAGAGGACAGAAAGAGAAAATAACATGTTGTTCACGGATTTCACAACACCAATTCATGGAATATTTGTTATATTTTTTTATTTTATTTGCCTATCACCATGGTAGCTGAGTCCTTCATGTACAAAAAAAAATTAGAAACATATTGGGACCACATTTCATGAGCTCTCAAATGTTACTTTCTGGTGTGTAATTGTTTCTCCCTCATTGACTAGTAATTAAGCTGCAGTATGTCTAGGCTTGCAAATCCAGCAAACTTGGAAAATTCCTTTAATTTTTAAAGTCGGTTTGTTTGCCAGGTGGGTTTTTTTCTTTTTTTTTCTTTTTTTTTCCTCCAAGCTTGTCCAACTCTGAAAATTACAACTTAAGTAAAACCGAAAACATAAGTGTCATGGAACGCTGAGGGATTACCTTACCACATCAATATCCAGTAGTGCCAGCTACCCTTGTTCAGCGCACTCAGGCCCCGATTCAGCAGAGTGCTGAAATGGAGTCTGAAAATTTAGCAGAGAGAGAACAAGCTCTTTCTAATCAACCCTGTCAACATTTTGGAGAATAGGTTTTTCTTTTTTCTTCTATTTTCTTTTATTTTTCATGTACACAGGRTGTTTACAGCTATATCCGGTGAGCAAAAGAGTCTGGTGATCTCATCCAAAATTATAATTTTAAAAGTAAAAGAAAAAAATATATCAACCTCAAAAATTGTCAACCCTGTCTAGTGGGAGTGCTTTCAAACTTCTGTAACTTCTTTGCATTGTTTTTACTGACTAAACGGTTTTCATGACGTATATTCTTTATACTWGTGAAGCATATAATGCATATCAAGAAGAAAGGTTAAAGTAGGGCACCTAATTATTAGGTAAAAGCTATATTAGTTTAGGCTGTACTTTGCAGCATATGCATTTGATGGACCCTGCTATGGTGGTAGACCCTAGGTGTGCAACGTTTTGCTTTGCAAGATGCTAAGGATGCCGAAGATGAAAATGATTTCTGCTGGAGATAGTGTATGAACTTTAAAGAGTCCAGCAGACCACTTGCACAGGAGGGTTCTTATTTACTGATTTCTGATGAAAATGAGCTATGGCTCCAAAGCCCCGTGTTGCTTTAAGCCTAATCTATATACTAACCTTAATAATGTGTAAAAAGATGGCTGACTATCAGAGAGATGACAGGATGGTGGAGATCTCTCTGCAGGTGGGACCAGAGCGGGCCCATGGGGGCTGGAGCAGCTTGGCCCTGGGGACAGGTGGCTGATGACCCACCAGCCGTGGAGCCAGGAGCTCTCACCCCTTGGCGTCCCACGGTGCTCCCGCGACGCAGAAGTGTTTCCAGATGAATGGATGGTGTCCAAGTGTTTGCCTTTTGGCTATTAGCACTGCAATAGCAAGCGCTTTTTTTTTTTTTTTTTTTTTTTTTTCATGGATAACTAACTTCCTTCAATTCCTTCCCCCTGAAAGTCACTTCTTGTTTGTCATGTCATAACAACATCGCTGCGCTATCCAGAATGAGTGTGTTAATCCAGGAAGGGACAAATCTGAGAGTCTTGACTGGCAATTTTTAAACTCCAGATGGCCATTCTCCAACTACCTGTCGGCTTGAATAGGAAATAAGTCTCCCGACAGGCTCACTTCCTTMCATTTGCATTGTTTTAAGCAAAAATAGATTTTAATAACTCCTGTAATAACGTTCCTGCAAGGTGCGGCCTGCAGGACAGGCTAAAACAGGACAAACATATTGCAATGTCTGTTGACTTTTCACCTATCAGTGGCCCACAGCCAGTGGGCTGTGGCTGATTATTGAAAATAAAAATAGGAAACAAGCTTGGTTAGTTAATATTGTTTAGAGGTGCCCTGTATCTAAAATTTGAGGCCCTGTACTCTGCTGCTGCAGATTAGCTGAGGATCTGCCCAGAGTGCCTAGAAAYGCTGGTGAAATTAATAATATGAATTTTGCCCCTGATCTTTTCAAATTCATCAAATCCTTTTTTATACTGTGTTACTTCTCAGGCATTTCATTATCTGTCTGCTGTGCATTGACATATCACAGTCAAGAACGTGTGGAACTTAGTTGGTTTTGCCTAGTTTGCTTTTGAGCTGATTGTAACTTTTCCTCAACAGCTACTCTGCTGGTCAGCACTTATAATTTCTCCCAGTGTGCTCTCTTACCATGTGCAAAAGTCTAGCAACATTTTTAAAGCTCAAATATATATGGCAGTCATACTGAAATTCAAAATTTGTACTTCAAAGTGCACTCCAAAGCTTTTCAGGTTGTTTGTATTGTCTTCCATACTTGTACTGTTTGTGCCAAGAGTTTGGCATGACTCCTAGAGCTTCTAGGAGTTGAGATGATTCTCTTCTCTCTTATTTATTCTTTTCTCCCCCATCTCATTTTCTCCGATTTGAACCCACTCTTCAGTCACTGCTTTGTCCCAAGGCCAACAGAGCATATTTTAAGTCACAAGAGTATGACAAATATATTTCCTACCCTTTTTGGATGCAAAATGATTTTTTTTATTTCATACAGAGACAAAACAAGTCAGATCTTAGTACAGAAAACAGAAGAGTCCATTTTCAAACCATTAGTCTAAGTATTTCTATATTTAGGATTTTGRTAGACTTGACTTGCTAATTTAAGCAGAAGCATTAAAAGAAGAGCTGTGGKGTCTCCGCCTGCCCTCCTTCAGGTTCACCCACCACTGTGAATCTAACCCAGTGCCTCTGACATTTTTATCTTTTTTGGCTTTGATACATATTGAAGGATTTCTAGATTCCTATTCCCTGCATCAGAATACAATTTACCACAAGACCCAATCAAATCCTGCAGCARCAGAACCTGATAGAAATTGGTACTTCACATTGCAGTAGCCTTTTTGTGCGTTAATTACACTGCTTTTCCACAGTTAGTTGTATTTGTGCCTGAATTCTGGGAAGGGTTCCATATGTTCTTACTAGYTTATGCTGTAGCTAGGAATTTTATTTCGGTCTATATATAGCAAGTAAATAGTCCAGATATGCTCAGATTTGTTTTGAAAACTTTAATCTGGCCAAAATGAGGGATATGACATTCAGAAGTGAATTTATGAAACTAGAAACAACAGCAAGGGACAGCTGGTAGGATATTCAGTAACAGAAGTATCATCTCAGAGCAGCCTCCACTAGTACATAGCGCTGATTTCTTCAGAAAAAAAATGCATGCCCAAACATCACTTGAACTTGGCTTAAGAACAGTTGAATGAAAGGGCCAGTGGTGGGTCAGCAGCACTGGTTCAAGTGCTATCTGAACATCAGTCRGGTTCAATTCTATGCAAGCAGTCATTTAATTTACTAAGCCATTGGAGCAACATTCACAAATGTCCATCCATTAGTATGTCCTTCTAGTACTATGTATGATGTGCAACTACATACATACAGATACTGCTGTTTAGAGGAAAGCTTCTGGGACAGCTGAACAAAAGGCAGGAGGAAAAATCCAAGGAGGGACATAGACAGAAAAACAAGTAKCAGGAGAACAACAGGAAAAGCGGCATTACAGAGCAGGACTGTGGAGATGGGGTAGGAAACTGCACTGGATCRGGATGTGTCACCAGGGAAAAGAGTGAGGACATAGGAGGGTGAACAGAGTGATTTCTTATGCATTTAAAAATCAGTGAGGAGGAGGGGAAACATAAGGGAAAGCCCTAGGAGCAGATGATGTAACAGGAGGGGAAGTTGTAGTTAGAGGCAGACAAGCAAATTTGCAGAAGACAGGACAATGTTTGGGGGAAGTCGTGGTATTACCAGATGCGGAGAGCCAGGAAATGTGAGGTCAGATCATTACTCCCACACTGTTCTGCTGAATGGTTTCCCCTTCCACAAGCGCGTGCATGCACGTGTGTGTTTATTCCCTCGTGTTAAGTAAAGGTGTTAGGGAGAAAGGCTTAGCTTAGCTCAATCGTGTTATTGTATGAAGACAGGAAGAAATGAGAGATGAAGGTCCAGCTGCCCTTTCCACACTCCTCTTCTTAATGAGTGCCCTATTTATGCCCCTACGTCTAACTGATGAGGCCTTCTGAGCTTGTCAGATTTATCTTTGGAGAAGGGAAAGCCCCAAATCAAATAAATAAATAAATATAATACCATCATGAAAGACCTGATATGAAGTAAAGTAGAGAAACTTCAGCTGACATTTCCTTCCATAGCTGACAGCTCCAAAGTGCTTTTTGCTCAATGAGGGCTTGACTACAGAGAGTGCAGAACGTGTTTACAAAACATGGTGATGACTGCTGAAATTATCTCTTGTAGCAGATTTTATTCAGTGCATGAAGGTTTTGGGAGTCTGCACTGCATTTAGAGTACCCTTTAAAGCCACCCCAGCTGTGTACAGAGCATCCTTGCATTGGGATGTCTGCATATATCTTGTACTGATACTCTAGCTCCATATCTGGGCTTTCCTGCCTACATGAGCCTTGAAACTCAGTGCCATCCTCTCATACAATTGGTACTGCAAAGGATTATAATGGCAAGCGGAATGGTAGAGATGTAGTAATATTAAAAATACAATACAATACAATACAATAAAAATAAAATAATGCTTTTTCAAGTAATAAAACAGTATTATTCCAGTTATAGAAAAGTTGAACCACTTAAAATCTTATAACAAAAGGTATTTAATTTTAAACCTACCCATTTCAAYAGGTATCAGTCCTGGCCGTCCTCCTTTGCCCTCATCATAGCTTTCATACAAATTTCTGTAGCATTTTGTACGAAGGAGAGAGACTGGAGGAAGTCTGTGGTTCCAATAACTCACAATTGGTTGGTGTAAGTCCAGGTTGTGATCATCTCTACATTTTTAAATCTCCATAAAAATATGGGCGTTTGCAGTAATTAGAAATGTTCATATAGACAGAAGACTATATTACATTTTGTGACATTGTGACATTCTTAATGCACTTTGGTCTGGATTCAGTTGAGTATAGCAACCATGATAAATGAATTGTACCAAATTTATTATGTAATATTAGGTATAGTAAAAAAATGTAAGCCAGTGGCCAAAAATCTCAAAAATAACTTAACATGGCTATTGAAACACTCCACACTTTTGAGCTCAAGCAAGGAAGCTTCTGAGGCTATATACAGAAAGAAAAGACTAATTAAGGAAATAAGATTTCTTAATGTTATGATTATGATATAAAAAATTTCTTCATAACATCCCTTCTAGATGTTTCCTTTATTTGTGTTCCAAAGGGGTCCTCTTTTAGCCATACGCTGTTTCTATGGACTAACTTCTGGAGGACTCTGGCAAACTGACTGTGCAAACATGTATGTACAGGTATGTATGCACACATTAAGAGTCCATATTTTGTGCATACATATGTATATGTGCAGGGACACAAGTTGAATCAGTAAGATCTTTTGATCTGTAAAGGCAGGGATGGCTCCAACAGGCAGTTGTGATCCCAGCCCATGCTGCACAGTGATGCTGAACTGGTCAAAACTACATGGGGAAGCCCAGGCTCTTGGGAAATGTCCACACATGTGGGTTCATACAAATATATTGCTTCAATATGACATTTTTTTAAACTGATAAGTGCTTGTTGCTTTGAGGGGTAAGCAACAGGGCAAACTGAACTGTGGCAGGAGATATATTTGTACTCTGAGTAGGGTTGAAGTACCGTAAGAGAATGCAAATGTATTTTGGCTTACTACCTRAATTTTGTATTTACTGCTTTTATGGACAGTGAACAGATTTGCTCTTATCTTTCACTGTGTACATAACATATTCCATTGATTTTCACCTACATATCCTACGACCTACTATATAAATTGAAATAACCTTTCATTCTTTGGGATTTGATGGAGTGGTTAGAAGGCTTGTCTATACATTGTGATTATTACTTTTGGTGTGGTCTTTGTCCTTTCTTATGAAATTTTGTGTTTCGTTTTCTAGATAATAAAGACTAAAATATAATTAAAGTCATTTGGATATAATCATCAATTTGAAAAGGTRAGTAAGGAGGAATATGTGATTAATGTACAAATGAGAAAGCAGTCCTACTCTCTCTTATCAGCTTAATCCCTCTGACGTACTTAACTGGCTCCAGTTGATGTCACTGGTAGTTTTATGTGGCTTGTATGAATTTTTTGAGGATCAGCATCAAATTCCCTTGAATTAGGGGGAGGGAAAAGAACAAAACTGCAATAAAAGTGCTGTCATGAGAACACTAACCAAAATGAGTTTATAATTCGTAATGTTCTTGATGATAATATTTTAGACAGGCATAGTAGAAGATAGCTGTTAAATGGAGAACAGATTTTCTTAATAACACAATTGCAAATAAAACCATGGTGGATGCAGCTAATTATGACAATATGAGCCATACTTAAAGGGCTAAAATACCAACGCTTAGTGGAATTTAATCGAACTGGAGAGAGAACAAGCAAAAGAAAGATGGTATTTGTCACCTGATGTATGGGCAATATAAAATCATCATTTGAGACTTCCCTCCAAAGAATGCATGAGAAAAATGACTTAATAAGGTCTATATTATAGACCTTCTGAGGGATTTTCATGCATCTTGGGGAAAATGCCAAATCCACTGAATGTGGAGGAGTGTTAGATGTCTCCAAAGAACTGAAAGGAAATGGAGAGAAGGCATAAAATGGCTCAAACAAGCAGACAAAATTACAATTTTGTGGCAGGTCACTCTAGGTCTCTTTGACCTTGGCAGAGATACAGAGGTCATGTTTTATATGAGTGAACTGTCCTTGGATAAATTCTCCAACATAAGGAGAATTGTCCAACATATCTCTCCATATCAACATGCTTGTCACGTTATCCTTTTGAAAAGGGAAATGTTAAAAGGATATTTTTTTCTTTTATATGTTGGAAAAAAATCCCGCTTTTGCCTTCTTTTCTCTTAATTAGCCCTCCTTAAAAGAAATCTTGGCACTAGCATGTTAAATATGTACTTCTATTTTCTCTCTTGGGAAAAAGATGCAGTTATGAAGAAAATAACTGTTATGTAAGGTTCAGTTTCATAACTAGGTAAGGAATATGACATCTGAGGCTAGAGTGAAATATGAATGCTGTTCATTGGGTACAAGACTGGGTCTTTCAAAAAGTATAAAGACAATCCTGGGAGATATTCAGCCCTCTGGTTCTTCTTTGCTGTTCCATCCTGTCTTCCATCCCAAACCCTGGGCTTTTCAGAGCAGAGACAAATCATTTAGATATTCTGAATTGCCTTCTTGAGCCAACTCTCTCCTTTAAATGTGTAGGCAACTAATCTTACAAGTTAAACATCTACACTAGTGGCTCAAATGATAATACGTGCTGCTTTCTAACGGGAAAARGGGCAGCTTAATTTCTTTTTATTCATTTGAAATTTTCCCTTTGAATAGACTAGTGTACTTTGCATGATCCCTCCCCCTCCATATTACAATTTGTTGCCTTAATTTGAGGATCTTGGAGATAAGAGCTACTTTCTTTTATTCAACAGAATTCCCTGGGAAAACTGCCAAGAGAGAAAAAAATGCCTAGTGAATTGACTGATATTTAAATGAAAAAAAAAAGGAGCCCATGAACATCCCTCACCTAGCGAAAAACAAGGATTTTAGCAGAAGGTCTGCATGGCTAAGCAAGGAGTTTATTGATGAAGTTAAATGTTAATAGCAAGGACCTAAGAAGTGGAAACAAAGTCAGGCACATAGAGAGGGTTAGAAAAACATCATCTGAGCACTCTGATGCAATCAGGAAACCAAAGCCCAGGTGTAGCTAAAACTAGCTAGTGATACAGAGAAGATTGCAAGAAGGGATTCAACAAATATGCTAATAGTAAAGGAAGTTTAGAAAAAAAAAAATATGAGTCAATTGGTGAATGGGGAGAAAAAATAGAGGTAGATGACATGCAAAAGGTTGAAGTATTCAATACCTTTGCTGCCTTTCAGAGGCAGAGCTTGCCTCTGTCCATACCAATATAGATTGAAAGGAGATGTGTGACCAGCAGTGGAGGAACAAAAAGTTAAGGAATACTCTGATTGGTGGGATACATCTGAGGGTGCRGAATTGGCTACTGTGATTTCTGAACTCTTTTCTGCCATCAGTGAAAAACCATGGGAGCTGGAGAAGGTCCTTCTTAACAAGAGCAAAAGAAGGAGATGAGGAATTACTTACCAGCCTTATTTTAGCCTTTGGAAAAATCATGGAACACATACTCTTAGCCAAGTAGCCAAAGGGTTGATACTAGAACTCATTATTCAATGTCCTTATCGGTGCTGTGAATAATTTGGCAAAATGTACCTTTAGTAGATTAGTGGATGATGGTAAATCTCAGGGAGTGGTTGACACACTGCATGGTAGAACTGTAAGGTCTGAGGGAAGCTTGAGGACTGGACCAACAAAAGCTGAAAAAGTGTGACTTGCAGAAGTGCAAAGTTCTGCACTAGGAGTGGAGTAACAGTCTGCATGGGTGCAGGCTGGGAACCGATTGGATGAGAAACAGTGCTGCCAGAATGGACCTGAGGGTTATGGTAGATRCCAAACTGCATATAACCTAACAATGTACTCTTAGTGTAAATAAGAGAAACCACATACTGTGTTAGGAGGGGCTTAGACAGCAGAGTGAAGGAACTGTCTCTACTTGGCTTTGGCTAGGCACCACCTGAAATACTGTGCCAGATTTGGTTCCTCCAGTTATAGAGTTAAATTGAGAAATGAGATAGAGTCCAGTGGCAGTTTATCAGTATACTTAGAGACACAGAATGCGGTGCCTTCTAGGAGAGAGTGAAGGACGTGGATTGTTTAGTTTGATAGATAAGAAACTACTGGAAAGGCAAGTTATAGTTGCAGGCAACTAGCTGGCAAGAAACACTAACACAGGTAGTCTAGGGGAGAGAAATTACTGTTTGTGACTTGAAAGGTTCATTCTGGACATTATGAAWACTCCATTCCTTTGCTGGAAGGGAAGCTCTGGAGAAGTATCTAAAGAAGTAGTGGAATCATAATCCCTATAGGAATCATAATCCCCAAGACTCGGCTTGACAAAACCATGGCTGAGTTCTCTTTTGCTGGACACTGTCTTATTCTGAGAGGAAGGCTGGACCAGGCAACCTCCAGAGATTTTCCTTCGAGAACTTTTCYATGATTTTATGACACTTTCCTCAAGCATATAAGAGGAGAGATGGTGGCTAGCATTTAATGGTTCCCTTTTGCAGTGCTCTAGATTCACTCAAGCATATTTTGAGCTGTCTGTGTCATTAAAGGCAAGATAGAATTTCTGTGCAGGGAACATTATGGCAGTGATTATCAGAACATCACAGACCCGTCTGATTCAGAAATCAGAAGTATTTGGATGGGATCAAGTAATGGCAGATACTATTTCTTTCTCCTTCTGGGAGACGTAGTAATGTTTGCTTTTTTCTTTTCTTTTTTTTTCTTTAGACTGTGTTATTCTATTAGTATTTTTAGTTGTTTATCTACTGGCTGGAACTCATGGGGTAGTCATTTTTTTCTATGATTCATAAARCCACTCTAATTGTCAGTAAGGCAGAAAGATGATTAAGGTGTTTTCCTTATACTCTGAATCTGAAGGGGCATTATGACACCTGCGTCTCCCAGAAATCTGTAGGGATAGCACCCTAAMAAGGGTCAGTCCATACCTATTTCTATAGGGAGATATCAGCAGTTTCTTCACCGCATGAGGGCAGTTTTTGGTTAAAAACATTGAAGTGTGGAATTGTTTGACATTATATTTTCAATATATATAATAATATATATAAGAAAAACGATGCAAAGACAGAGGTTAGGGTACCCATCATGCAAAAGTTGTAAATCAAAAGTAATACAGAAGTTCTCTCCCTCTCTGTCCATCTCTGCTTGCAACTGTCCTTTCCTTCTAGCTCTACTCTGCTCTGCTCTGCTCTCCTTTCCCCTTTGTGGGAGAACATTACTTTGTATTCAGTTGCTAATTTCAGTTCCTCAGTATTTGGCCATTTTGTTTTTTTTTCTTTAAAATACTGGAAGGGATTAAAGCATAAACTGGATTAACTACTTGTCAAATGCATTTTTTTTTCTGTTAAATGAAACTGTATTTACAGGGATGTATCTCAGTGAACTGATTATTGTAGGTCAGTTGTTCAAACATTCTAGTTTAGGTAGGGACTGTAAATGCATCACTTTCCATTTGGTAGCTTTCCAGAGATGAAACTGATAAGTTGCAATCAATTTCTGAGGAAAATATCTATATTCCAATATATGTACCCAAGTGGCCAGAAATGGACTCTTATTTTGGCAGTCCTAATTAAAAAGTGAAGTGCTAAATAGGGGTAGAGAAAGATCTGAGACCATAGACGATTGTTTTAAAGTAACTCCTAGAACCACACTTTAGATACTCTGTCAAGGCAGTGTCAGGACACTTGTTCCTGAATACTGTTTCCGTAGAGATCCTAATCTAAACTTATCGATCTAGTACTTCCTTCAAATGAAGTGATACTTCTTAAGGTGATTAAGAACAGAGAATGAATATCCCTTTTGGACTGAAAAAAGCGCAAGCTTTTAAAGTCATCCGATTGTCAAGTAAAACAGTTGAAAGGCAAGGCTATTAGACTGAGTAATTTCCAGCGAAAGGTAGTGGACATGCCCTTACTTGAGTTGTGTAAAAGAAAGATGAACTCCTCCCATCACTGTTATCTAATTACAAGGATGAGTAAATAGGTATGGGCAACATTTTCAAGCCTGAGTACTGAAAGTTTGACACAATATCCAAAGGAAGATATGAAAAAGGCGGGGTGTTTTCCACAGAGACAGTCCTTSAGAATAGTGAGAACTCGAGGTCTCAGCCATGAGTCTCAGAGAATCAGGCTAGTTACTGTACAGAATTAAATTGCCTTGAAGAGTAGGCTAAAACATGCTGTTTCTTACTGCATTGTATTATATACAAAGAGAAAGCTAAGTTACTAGTTGGTTGACTGGGAATGTCAGTTGTTTTTCTGAGTATTTTCATTGGAGAAATGGATTAAAGTATTGCTGACAKCAAGGAGAAGGTTGAACAAGGGATGTTATAAATATCATCACTGAGAGAGTTTAGAGAAGAAAAATGAAGTGAYTGGTCTTCTTCAGCTTCCTGCGGTGTAATCCACAGCTCTGAGCCACTCTGGTCATCTTGGGAGAGGGTTAATCCATACTTGAAAAAATTTGCTGCTCTGAAAGAAGAGAATTTGATTATCTTAGTTTCTAAAATAGATAACAGAAATAAAGATGAAAGGTCAGACCCAGGCCTTACAAGGTTTTGAGGCCAGAGCAGGATTTATGTTCCTTCTTGTTGTCAGCTACCTCAAGATCTCATGGGGTTGTGTTGATGGGCTATCACAGAATCACAGAATGTTCAAGGTTGGAAGGGACCTCTAGAGATCATCTAGTCCAACCTTCCTGCTCAAGCAGGGACACCCAGAGCACGTGGCACAGGGCGGCATCCAGGCGGGTTTGGAGACCTCCAGAGAAGGAGACTGCACAACCTCCCTGGGSAGCCTGTGCCAGGGCTCTGTCACCCTCACAGTAAAGAAGTTCTTCCTCACATGCAGATGGAACTTCCTGTGTTTCAACTTATGCCCATTTCCCCTTGTCCTGTCACTTGCCACCAATGAGAAGAGCTTGTCCCCTTCTTCCTTGCATTCTCTCTTCCTGAACTTATACATGTTAATCAGGTCCCCTCTCAGCCTTCTCTTTTCCAGAGAAAACAGGCCCAGCTCACTCAGTCTCTCCTCATACGAGAGATATTCCATTCCCTTAATCATCTTTGTCGCTCTCCGTTAGACCCTCTCTAGAAGCTCCATGTCCCTCTTATACTGGGGAGCCCAGAACTCCTTGAGCAAGGGCATTTGTGGTTCCCCAGCACACTTCTCTGCTCTTTCAGCTTGCTTCTGTTGCCATTGCATTCCTTTAGAAAAACAGCTGCAAGATGRTCCAAGCTAAATTCAGCATAAGGGAGCCAACAAGGTGAGTGCTGCTTCTTCCCTGCTTACAAATGTTTCTCATGCTGAAGCCCTGTTTCCCTATCAGCCAGTGCTGAGGAACATGATCTTGCTGAAATCAAAACTGGAGGGCAGCCGTCTCTCTGGCTCAGGTGCTGCCATTCACACACTAAGCTCCTCTGCCTGAAAGGCCGGGCTGGGCAATGCTAACAATAAACAAACCATAATAGCTCACAACTGCGGCTGAACCCAGCCCTTAATGACATTGTTCAACACAGCATCAACACTGTGAAGAGCTTTGCTGCTTCGTTCCCATGCTCCTAGGAGGATTTCCAGGTTGGCTTGACCAAGGGTGATTCCAACAGCTTATTCTAATTGMTTTGCCAGTGCAGTGCAATACAGGAGAGCTAACCTGTCATGAAACCTGACTCTGCAGGCGCAGGTTGCTGCAGGGTAACAAGTGGCTTTTCTTTCCTGAGCCTAACTGACAGTACAGTACCACAGGAGGGCACTCACATTAACATATATACCTTCCTGGAGCTTGCAGGTGTGTGTGGCTGTGCAGCACAACTCAGAGAGGGCTTGCTGAGAGGTATGGGCTTGGAAATCTGGCTGAAGCCCCCTTTCATTGCTTGCATTTCTATTTGGCAAAATATTGGTTTGTGTTTTGCTCTTCCTTTTGAGTCAGAAGTAGAAAGAGCTGAAAACAGTTGGAATTCATTCAAATGACAACTTTTTGACGCAGGTTGTGGAGGAGCCGACGAGGAGA
>NW_020455457.1:636659-643437 GCF_003342845.1 Nothoprocta perdicaria
AAATGTGTTGACCCTGGGAAAAGGTATCTTGAAAGCTTGAAAGAAGAGTGGTGAAGGCATCATTTCTGGTCTCCATCAGTAAGAAAACTACTTGTGGAAACTCCTCTTTAATCATACAAGGCAGCAAAGGAAAGTGTGCTGCAGTCAGATATGACTGGCGAGGCTTGAGCAGCCACTGTTTGAAGGGCTTATCTGCCAGTGATTCTTTAAGTGTCTGAGAACACCATGGTGAATTCAAAGGACGACAGGAAAATCTTTGGCTATTTCAAAGCAAAGGTCTGAACTTTCAATCAAGTTGCTTCTCCCTGTTGTTGCAGATGGTTTGGTCAAATGAAAGTATGCACTGCAATGCATGCAGAATTGCTGGAGGAGTCAGAACTTTGATGTTTGCCTCAATATTTTAATTCTGTTGGAGAGGTGCTTTTGGATAGTTAAGTGATGCAGATAAAGCAAATGCAAAATGCACGATACTTTATGAAGTTTTGTGTTTCTCTGAAGCTCAAAACAGGTATCACGGTTTTAAAGGAATGTCACTGAGAAGTATTACTGGTCATTCAGATCTGCAAGTGACTGAGGCACAAGAACATTAAAAATCAGCCTGAAACTCCATCAGATACCACTGGGCAACATTTTTTTTTCCATTTCTTCTCTTATAGACACACCACCACCATTAGTCACTTTTTGGTAAGTTTCTCCATTTCTTTATATTCTCTTAGAAACAATTCAGTGCATATAATAATTTGAGAATGACCTCTCTTATGTCAGGATTTTATAAATCAGTTAGCTTTGGCATCAAACTGATTCCACTGTGGGAGCATTCCAGCATAACATTGGACTCTTCCAAAAATTTCACTTCTGGAGCCAAGCAGCACTAAATTGGATAAATGAAAGGAGAATGCGACAGTGATCAAAATCTGTTTCTCTGGTCCAGACAGAAGGAAAAGAAACACAAAAACAACAAAAAAAAACAGAGTAACTTGGTGTTTTTTACCTTGTTGCTGCTGGAAGTTATATTTTTTTCATGGCAGAACAGTGTGGGCTAATTTTGTACCTCGTGTAAATCAACATTGCACAACATACATTGGTGGCACAATGCTGATTTATGCCAGCTAAGAATCTGGCTGTCCATACTCCTACTAGCACTATATTGACTTATAAATCTTCCCTTTGAAAACCTGTGGATGAACCAGAGGAACTGTTGCTGAGAGTTACATGCTTCAAAATTGGCTATGAGAAAACAGTACGGCCTAAATATCAAACCAGAATAAAAAATATATGCACCAAAGCATTTTTTTTTCTCCCAGAGGTGCTGGTTTTCCCTCAGTGACAACCGTAAGACCACAGCACCTGTGAAAACTGGACTTTGGGATCAGTAATTTAGCTGTTTGCATATACTCATCTTTTATTCCTTTTGAGTTTTGAAATGATTCACCTCCTTCCCCATTAAACATATATTTTTTTAAAATCATCCTGTTGCTTAACCTGTGCTCCTTCCCTCTTTACTTTCTTTCTTTTTTTCTTTTTTTCTTTTTCTTTATGTGCGTATGTATACCTGACTCCTTGGAGATCACTTTGTCTGTCTCTGTGATTACTGGAGTCAGCCAGCAACACGACAGGACTTGCTTGTTTACATAGCTCTGAGGGTTATGACAACACATCAGAATGTACAGGTGCCATGTAGAGATGCAGCTTGCAGTGAAGATCAGTAAAGCTGACTATTTAATAAAGAATTCGTTAATTTTATAACAACCTGATCTCATTATTATGCGCAAAATAAATCATCTCCATAAAACTCTTCAAAAAATATGTTCTCCCCTGTTATTAAACATTTGAGCTGAAGTTAAGAATTAACAATTGCAAAACAATTGCATTAATTGAACAGAAAATTAAACCCATAAAACATGTGGTTAAATGCAATTTCCTCATAATTGCAGTAAATGTACTGCCAAGATAATTACAAAACATTTTTTAATATGTTTTTTAGTCCATTTGGTGGCATTACATCCCTGCAGTCAGAGATGAGTGAATCACAGGGGGCGACTTTTGGGTTCTAATTTGATTTGTGCCTTTCCTTTAAGTGTATCTTTCGGGCCACGCCAGTGCTAAGACTGTTGCTCAGTGTGTAGAGACAGGAARACATCTTGCAAAAAGTCTTTCCTGAGATTTCAGCACAAAGCAGCAGAAAAACTGCCACTTTCAGTATTGAAAACCTTGTCAGAGCAGTTCTTCTAAGCCAAAAGTAGTCCTCTCAGATTACTTTTGAACACGAGCTTGAAGAGGTCTTTAACTCCTCCTGAATTCAGCTCAGAAAAACAGCCACTTCCTACTAGCTCAGATTTGGATCCGATGGACATCCACAACTTAAAGCTGAGATTTTTTTTTCTTCCATTTTTGCTGGAATGTACGTCTTACCATGTGATAGGCACAAGTAGCTGCCACCTTTCTGTAAAAGAAAAAAAAATACACAGTTCTGCAGTCRTTGCTTCTGCTGAGAAATGTGATCAGATACTACATTTTTATCTATAGGCAGGTGAAATCCAGGGTTTCTGCAAATGTCAGTCCTTTGCTATTATATGAGAGATTCCTGACACATGGTCCTCCCTTTTCTCTAGAGGAAGGCACACAACAAGGAAGTCAAGCAACTAGTTCCTAGTTTCACATCTATATCCCTGTGTTTGATGGAATTGCAAAATACACAGCTGGCTTATCAGCTGCAAGCTCCTCTTCGGGGTCTCTTGTTTTGAGATTAGTGATTTGTTTTCCACTGAGATTTTTCACCTTCTTCATCTAGCCTGGATTGCCTCTGTCATGGTGTTCTGGAGTGATTTCCTCTGAAGCTGTTGCTTTAATATGTCAACCCATTAATTGCATGAATTTCCTATTGCTTTGAAAAGGGCTGGATTTGTTGACATAAAATATCCTTGATTAAAGTGTCTGAGCATGGAGAGGCAGGCTGGGAATCTGAAATAAAATTCTACTCTGAGGAGATCTTGGATCAAAATATAACTCTGAACCCAGTATTTCTTCCCATCTTTCCTGTCAAGCTATCGTTCTTTGTGCTGGAAAAATCCTCTCAGTGAGGGTTCACATCTCGCTTGGACCAATAAGATTATATTGACACATCACCAATAAGATTATATTGACATATCACAATATAACTCAATATATAAGTCAATATAACTCCCTGCCTTGTAGGGAGCTGTGTACAAAGGTGATGAGAACTTTAGAGTTATGGACACCTTTGTCTCTCATAGTTCTCAATTAAGGCACTCACAAGGGGAGATCAGTCATTTCCCACAATTTCTATGTTGTTATACCATTCCCATTAGTTTGCCTCTGTATTTGTGACTGTGCATTTGAATCTGAAAGATCTGGAGTTTGAAACCCCATGTAGACTGTAGATAAAACATATCTACATTCCTTTAACAATGCGCCTGACACAGAAAGCACATCAATGTAATGACCCCATTGCCCTAGAAAGACCTTATAGTTGTAGGCTGCACACTGCAATTCCCAATTACCTTTCTTGAGCTCTTTTTATCACCTGACTGCTCCTTGCAAACCATGCCAAGACTCTTCTGTCAGCCACAACCTTTGGCTTATGTCAGACAGCCCAAGTTCAAGCAGCCACCACAAATGCTCTCTACCCAGCTTGTAGCTACCTTGAAGGCTGTAGAGCTTTGCCAAAAGAAAAGTGGTATTTTTGATCTKTTTTCACTTGGCCTTATGGCTTATCTGGCTCACGTATGGAGACTCAGCTTGGTGAGTGATTTCAAAACACACACCTGGAGCTGAGAGGAACTCAGGATGGGAARTGAAGGGAAAAGGATGGCAGGGAGATAGAAGTAAAGAAGCATTTGAGTTTGATGTGGAAAGATCAAGTGAGCTGTGGCCTGCCTCTCTAGGAAGGGAGCGTGCCTGGAAGGCTGCTGGAGAGCAGGCTAAAGGAAACCACGGCAATAACCATGCCTCTCCAATAACTATGCCTCTCCCTCGCACACCATCTACTTGCAGGCACTAAAATTCCTCTCTGACAGAAAGAACCTTTTGCTCTGGCGGATGGCAGAGGCAGCAAGGATGGGCTGGGATGGGAGGAACCACTCTCCCAAGGACGTCTGCTGCTCAGTCCTGCAGCCTGGTTCTGGATGTGTGCGAAAGGGAGGACAGGAGAGAGACAGGTGTGTGTTTGGATGTGTGAGTATCCAACAAACAAACAAGCTGCTACATCCAGGAGGGAATTTTCTTYCTGGCTCAATCCCCTCTGCCATCTGCTTTGCAAGGAAGTTTGTTAGGCTGCACAGTTCTTTGTGTGCAGCACWCTGATGAAAATGATTTAGACACTTAAGACCTTTGAGCTTGTGTTTTTCAAAGCTTCCTCTGTTTTCCTGTCTCTTACTCATATCATCAAGGGCTGGGGCTGGAAAAATGTRTGCAGGTCAGTGCCTGCTTCTGACTCTTCCAGGTACTGCTGAGCTTGAGCAATAATGTAGAGTACAAATTTGGCTGCTTCTATTTTTCTYCAAATGATAGTGAGAAGTTAAACTTATTTTAAGTACCTTTAATTTCCAGGCCAAATTAATTGTTTCCATTACACTGGATCTCCACTACTTCTTACTTCCACTGGGAGTCTTCAATCAAAAATAAGTAAATAAAAAAGCTAGCAGGATAGTTATCGATGCATAGTCATGTGGTGATGGGTTTGGCCTAACCGATTGGCATCTCTTGGCTCTTAGGCTATCAAGTGAGTGTCTCTGTCTGTTTCTTCTGGCCACTTTGGAGGTTCATTGCTTGGTGATTCATGAAATCTAAAGGATTCTACTTTGTAAGAGCTCCTGCTGTTTCCAGCATGTCCTTCCATCCTTGTTTTATAAGTATCTGGACAAAACTGCTCTTGCAGTATCCCTTGCGATCTCTGCTGAGCATGTGAGAGAGCTGCCCTTGGAGAGGCCAGGGGAACAGCACTCATGTGGTCCATCTCCCCTCAGGTCTCTAACTTTGGGACCTTTCTTAGGAAAGTTGGGGGTGAAAGGATCCTTCTGGAAGAGAAAGATTCATGAATTCCCATGGGAGCCCAGTGTGGCAGTGTTGTGACTATACAGCTCAGGGCACAGGCACAGCAAGAAAACCAGTTTACACTCTGGTTTTGTAGAAGTGGGTAGCCACATCTCTCTGCTCTCTCTGCTGCCATGGTGAGATTCCCTAGGAGCAGCTGAGCTGATGAACCGAAGCTTCTAGAATGGCTACTTTTACAGAGCCCATATGCTCYCAGCTATTTCTAATACTGCCTTTAGTAAGTGACGTAAATCATGTAACACCAAAAGAAGCAGCCCMGGTCATGTCACATGGTGGAAGCACCAGGGACTGGTTCAGAGCTCACGTTCATGCTGCAATGGGGCAGAAATCCAGCTCATACCATCTCCCATTCCACACGGTAGTTTCTACAAGTGAGGAAATTTGCTCTAGASCAGAGCCTGAGTGTGAATCAATCAGCATATAGTGTGAAACACGAGGGAGCTAGGAAGTTGGCACCAATCAGGGCAATCTCTGAAATGACAATATTGAATCACACTTAAATCACTGGGGCCAGCACATCTCAAAAGCAGCAAGACCTGAACAATTAACAGTGGTGGCAAGCCAATGAAACCAAACACTCAGGGGTTTCAAGCATCATCTGAGGTGAGGTTGACATTTTTCTTAAAATCCATGTGCAGAGTCAGATGAACATGAGTCAGCCTCAAATATTTGTCCTTTTTCTGATTTACAGCAGACACATATTTTAAAGCTCTGCTATATCATCCCAGTCATAAAAAGAAATCTCCTGATTCAGAGACTTTTCTAAGCCATGAAAGATTTTTGTGTGTGCTCTCCCTCCTCGATTGCTTGCAGCCTTGCAAACCACAGCCTTTGCTGGCAGACAATAAAGATACAACCTAAAGTATTCAACAAGGGAAAAAAAAAAGAAAAAAGAAAAAAGAAAAGAAAGAAAGAAAAAAAAGAGAACGGCTGTTGAGGAGGCTTAGAACATGTCTCAACATCTTCTGCAGGTTTTTTCCTTTCTTGAGGCAATCAGAGCACTGCCTAAGTTTTGCACCTGCCATGGGCAAGTGCCTCTGTCTTTTAGTGAAATAACTTTATGCATTTTTAGTGCAAGCCCTGGCCTGCTTTGTATCCTGCCTTACCTGAATGAYTATATCTTCTTTACTTCGTTAACTTTTCAATAGTCTTTGAAAACAAAAGCTGTCACTCTGAGACCTGCCATGTGATATTCAGCAATGACTCTAGTACAAAAAGAGCCCCTCATCTCCCATCCCTCACTTCCAAGCATTATTTGATGTGAACCTGCTTGTAGCTCTTCAACATGTAAAACCTTTCCCTCTTAGGTTTCTTCAAGCAACAACCTGATTCTCCATCTGCAAATGCAGGCTTTGCAATGATGATCTGAATGATTTTCACAGGGAAATCAAAATTCGCTGCCCAGTGAAATCTCAGTTTGCTGTAATCACTGGGGCCTCTCAGAAAAGTATCTGTTCTGGCAGACAGACTGAAGGCCCAAAACTCATTCTCTATGCACAGATACATTATTGTAATGTTGAAAATTCWTTTTTTTTTGGATTTCAGGGACTTCTGAGGATTTGTAGAAACTATATTTAAGATACACAGATATTATAAAAACTAGTTAAGGAGTTAGCTCATGTTCTGGGGCAAGAAAAGAAGTCTTCAAAAGCCTGTTTTTCTAAGTAGCTATCTGGGCTTTTTTTTTTTTTTTTTTTTTTTTTTT
>NW_020455457.1:643493-665543 GCF_003342845.1 Nothoprocta perdicaria
GGTCCTGTGCCTGTCCCTGCTTGAGGAGGAAAGTTGGACTAGAGGATCTCTAGAGGTCCCTTCCAACCTCAACCGTTCTGTGATTTTTTTTTTTTTTTTTTTTTAGTCTTTATACCTGAGTCATTAAATTGCAAAGCTCTGCAGCTAGTCATATTAAAGGATAAAGGACTTTAGACTTTTCCAGCCTTGGCTCTTAGTAAAGGCCAGCTCCGAGAAGACAGAGAGGGGGCTTAGAGTGGGTGGGCTACATCATCCTCATTTATTCAAATAGCCTTCACTTGAGAGCTCCCTTAGATGAGGAAAATCTGCCTGGAAAACACAGAGACCACATAATAGAGTAGTGTACAGCTAAACAGGCAGGAGGGTAGGTAAAAATAAACAAAAGGATGTGTGTTTTGGGGGAGGAATATTTTTTTGGATGGATTSAAGCTGGAGGTGTAAGGGTACACAGAAAGCCACAAATTGCTGAGGACAGAGTAGTTTAGAGATCAAACGAAGTTAATGTTGCTCTGGGATGTAATCACCAGATGAAGCGATTTTCTAGCACCTTCTGCTGAGAAGAGAGAGAAGAATGTTTCTGAAAGTGTTTCTGATTGCTTCTCTACTGGGAACRACTTTCCAAATGGCTGATTTTTTAATCTGCTTTAAATTCCAAGTTTTTCTACTTTTAAGATTAGGATTTTCAAATGGAACCAATACTTCTTGGTATTTCCATTTGGGGTGAGTAACTTTATGGGCATTAGCAAAGCTGGGGTTTAGGGGAGCATTGRGTCTGTGTCCTCTGAACTTTGAACCATTTCATGTCCTCTCATTTGGGGCATTAAGACAGAAGAACAGAAGGTTTTCATAATCTGTATTCTGGTGCCAAGGTGAAACATTGATGGAAATGTAAATTTAAATTTCTGAACACCTCAAATTCCCAGTGATGTGAATAGGAACTCATGAGCTCTGGAGTTCTCAGCACTCTTCAAAATCAGCCATTTTTACTTATGAGTTTAACCTTGGATTTAACCAGCATTCCTACTTCTTGCACACATACCTTGTGAAAATCTACTTTTCTTGCATCTATGAAAGAAGATTACAGACATAATAACAATAAATTTCAWCTTAAAACACAAGACACCCAGGTTCATTAATGTAATGCAAAAATTCTAGGTTTTAGTTCCTTTCTAAAGAACTAAAGGTAGAGTTCAAAGGTTTCTCTGGAGAAATTTGGCTTATGGGATTCTGAGTGTCTTCAGAGACTACCCAGTACCAGGTGAAAAGCCTTTCTGTAAGTATCAGACCATAYGTATAGGAATCAAGTACTATCTCATGATAGTGTGACTGTGAGTTCTACGACTGAGATTAGTGATTTCATCTGTTCTTATGAAATAGCATTTRTGATGACATGCTCTGTGAAGGCTGAAGAACTTTGAAACTGGGCTTCAATAAGCTGATATTTGTTCCTTGCAAAAATACCTCTAAATATTAAAATTCTTGTCGGACTTATTTCACTGGATCTTGCTCATTGTAAATTGTTCAAAAATGAATCAAGCATTTCCCTTTCCCATTGGCCTTGAAACTCCCTTTCTGAAGGTTGACTGTGTCTATGTAACCAGTGCCATTAATTCCAGTATAGTTGTATGTGGTTGTATTTTGTGTGAAGAACCTGGCAGTTTGACAGTGAGTAATAATGCCAGGTCAAGAAATATGCTTTTAATTATTTCACAATCTCAGTGTCTTTAGGGAGGGCACTGAACAGACCCTGGAGCAAGGAATTATAGAATTTCTTTAGTTCAAAAAAACCCTGAATTAATTTCAGAGCTTTTGATAACACCTAATCTGAATTAAGAGATATGATGCTGGCAGTAGTAAAGTTGTCTTCACATTCCACCCTTGTAGTGCTATATAAGTCTGTAATACTTATATTAAAGATAGAAGTACAGAGGTAGGAGAAATGCATGCTTTTCAGATAGTTGTGTGGAGTATTGCTAGGTTGCTGAATAATCTAGCAAAACACCTTTTTTTTTCTCATGGTATTTTCAGTTGTGTTTCTTGAACAACACTCTTTTTCTGCTATCAGTTTCTCCTTTAAAATACCCTTAGGGAAATGTGCTTTAAGGTGTCATACTTCTGTTTCTTTGGCCAGTTCTGAAAACACACTARGTAACCCAATGAAAAGCTCAGTTTTCTAGAGTACTGTGAGCTTCTGATACCTATTCCCCTCAAAGGCAGAAAATAGACTTATTTCAGGAGCTTCCACTTGAATTTAGGAGACCAGTCTTTGGCATTTGTTTTTTGAAAGCTTGACTCTAGTGTTTTGAGGCAATTGTGATTTGAGTTTTCAGGCTTTGTTGTTAGAACCTGTTGCAAGCTGGTGGTAAAACTCCTCTTTTGGCCTCCCAAATAGTGGCCCTACCTTCAGTACAAAACATTCCTAGTTCTATCATCTTGGCATTAATTATCCTAATCTCTTTTTCTAATGTTCAAGCTGTTAATTTAACCACGTTGTCTAAACTTGCATTGGAAGTGGGGCTGGATTTGTTTCCTTGCATGTGCAGACAGAAAGGCTAAGGTAACTTATCAAAATGAGTATAAGATAACAGAACTCTGGGTTGGGAAGAAGAAAAAAAAAGGAAAGAAACAGAAATAAAATATTTGTGAGCTACTTTCTCAAATTGCAGATTTCTATGTTTATCCAAAGCTGGCTTTAAAAACAGGTGGAGCTGCAAGAAATCTTCTTTCTTGAATATTTTCTGAAGTAAATGTGAACATAACCTCTCAGCCCCATCTGTGGGGAATTAAGCACAGACCACTGAATTGTGAGCAGGAGCCATGAATGTCAACTTTGCACATTTACAGTACCATTTATGGACCATGAAAAATTGATCCTGTTCAAATTCAATATTCATACAAATCTCCGTTTGCTCACAGACATTCTGCAAGCATCAGTGAGCTAATTTAATTTCCTAATTGGCTGGATAATGGCTGCAATGCGATGCAGACATAGTGGCTTCCTCTATGAGAAACTGGTAAAACTCCGTGCAAATCYTGGTGAACAGGTGGCTGTCACAAAACCTATTGCAAGCCATCTCGCTGGACATCTCACTGAAGGTGCAAGTAACCACACGTTAGAAGGGATGTCACCTCCTTTACTGCTGTCCTACAATTCTGTAACTGGCTTCACTTTCTAGCTCAACACCTTGCCTAAGCACTCATCTAAAAGACTGTGGATTTTCAGGGTCTCACACTTTGGGTGAAACTGAAGAAATTATAGTTTGAGCGTACCCAAGGTGAGAATGGATGGATACAGTGGTCTTCTGTGGACTAAGAAGCCATAAACTTGGAGGGGGAGTGCAGATGCTTCTCTCTTTACTTAACAATAAAATGCAATGTACCTTTATACCACCACACAAATTATATCTGGTACAAATAATTATACATAAAATTCACCTGGAACTGCCTGTTGATATATATTATACAGAACATATTTTCTGACAGCAGTGTTGAGTGAAAATACATGAGCATAGAAAAAGCTTTAAATATTAAAAAAGAAAACCAAAATAAAAGAAAATCTTTTTTTTTTTTCAGTCTTGCTTTTCCCGTTCCCTGGGCTGGGACCAGGGAAATAGGGTCTGCCGTAACGGTCTATCCTCTTGCAGGGTTTTTCTCAGCAGGGGTTTTTGTTTCTTCTGCGCGCTCCTCACTTGGCTGCCATTCCATCTTCCTCCAAAAGAAGGGAGTACAAATTAAAGAAAGAATGCAGCTCTGACGCCTACACCCAGAAGCTTTCAAAACAGAAGGCTGCTACACCTGTGGGGATAGAACAAGTGTATCAGTGTCCCGGGCTCTGCCCCAGCTCGTCCGCCTTTGTTAGCTGGAATGTGCCGATGAAACAATCAGGTGCAGGAGGCGCGTGGCAGCCTGCTTAAAAACCGATTCTTTGGAGACAGGGAGTGGGCTGTGAATCATGCCTCCACATAATCTGATGATAACAATTTTAAATGTGGTGATTAGTGTATAATGGAAAGTATTGTGCTCTTTGGGATGGTTTGTCTGCCACTGCACTGCCCCGCGTTCAAGAGGTCCCATGTCTTATGCAAATTGTGGTTCATTGTATTAGCAAATACATAAGGCAGATTTAGAAACATGTGTGCATGTATGTATTCTTCACTTCCAGAGCATGTATGCACACACATATATGCACAGTCTTATCTTTTGGACAGAGGTACCAGCCTAAAATTGGAGACATGTACCAGTATCTTAATTGTACTGGGCCATGCACAAAGCAATGGTCCTCGTTCCAGAATTTGCAGTTGGAGGTGTGAACACTAAGTGCAGGCAAAAGTACCTGCCTGCTAGCAGTGTGAGTCTGCCAATGCTTAAGTGCTGCTGAGCACCTAGACATATCTAACTTCTCAGTTTAATGGATATCTCCAGCAACATGCAACTTCAAGAGCTGCCTTTTGCTTCAGGTACCTCCAGCAGACTGCATCTTTAAAGCATACTTCTGATCCCTGTGAATGTCAGGAGAATACTGGAGATCCCTACTTCAACTGCAGGGCAACACTAAAAGGAGAGAGGATCTCACTGGGGTTAGATGGGAACAGCATGAGGTAGTGAGGCCGCCTCTTAATTGTGATAGGGATTAAAAAACACATAGTTTTAGAGAGAATAAAATCTTTCCACTTTGGAACTAGAATGTGTTGTGTTCTCTTTTAGTAAGACTCCTTTTGGCAGTATCTTGCAGCATCAACTTTTCATTTCAGGCCCTGGCTCACTGGGTATATAGAATCCAAATAGATGTAGGGCAAATATCTGTTGACAAGGAAGAAAAACAAAGGAAGCAAAGAAGTATAGGGAAGGAAAGCCATAGCAAAGCCAGGTGCCCTTGTGAGAAGTCTTCTGACAGGATGAATCATGATCTGAGAGAATTAATAGCTGTAGACAGCATTCGACTGGTAAGTTTTTCCTTTTCTTAATCACTGAACCTTCATGTGTCCTTGCCATAAATACATAACAAATAGGATCAGGAAACAGATTAATAGATCACTTTCTTCTGTTCACTCACATAGTCAAAAAAGAATAGCTATTTTTTCACACAACTTTAAAGCCAGTGCTTGCTTTGACCAAATTATCCATTATGAATGACCTGCATAGGAAACCTGAAAGTTAAATTATTTTTGTTATAATGAAAAGATAAATAGGATACCTTAGTGCTATTCATGCTTCTAAATTTCATCTCAGCTTTGACCCTGAACAACATGTGCTCACATCTCCTTTCAGTACTGACATCTTGCTTATGTTTCACTGCTTAATTTGACTGAAGAGATGCCTCCTTAAAGAGGCTTCAGGTAGCTGACTGAACTAGCTGCCTGGAGGTTTGCAGGAGTCTGATTAAAACTGTAGTCAGATTTGAAATGTCAATGGCCGATTCTTAGACAATTCTACCTGGATTTTAGACAGAAGGCTTGCTTTCCTGGAAATGTTTGTAATGAAGTAAATCTCCAGTGTACACACACAGTCACAAAGAAAAAGAAAAAAAGAAAGAAAAAAAGGAGAAACTGTGTAAAAAGGGCAGCTGTTGCTGTTGATGGAAAAGCCTCCTAGGCTCCACCTGCCTTGCTCGTGCCAGTATCTTAAGTACCACCTTCTCTGACATGCTGAATACACATTACTGTCAAACATGAGTATTAGGTGGATAGATTTGCAAGCCCACACTAGCAGCCAGCACATTTAGGGGAAGTGTCAACAACTCTCTGCAAACACTGTACATGGTATCTTGCTGGGAGTTTGCTCAGGAGCACACGCACAGTGTGAAGTAATGTACTCTTATTTTACAAGCTGCAAGTTAAGCACCAATCAGCTGCACTGCCGAGCAATGGAAAAAATGATTTAGAAGGGGGATCTGTGACATCTGAGAATCAGACTACTGAATCTGATGCCAAACAATAATAAACTCACTTGTTGAGAAATCTCCCTGGATAAGGGAGGTTACACTCTGACCTAAATGATAGAAAAGTAACAGAGTAAATTCTTCTCTATGCTAGTGTCTAAATCCCCAGGCCTCCTTGCACTGTAATAAACCTGACTTGATAATATCAATATTGCTTGAGGTCCTTCTACCTATTGAATGTGAGGCTGTGGCTACACGGAGGTCTTGAACCAGCCGAGGTCACCGTGACAGTGACGCTGCTGCTGAAAGGAGCAATCCTGCAGCTCCAAGGAGCATCTATCTCGGATCATGGACCCAGGGCCACCAGCATGGACCCCCCCATTTTGCCACTGGCCAAGGGCATTACATGCAGCTGCTGTACGTTTCATTCTGTAAGTTGTGGAAAGGGAAGGGTGAGGATTATGTCTCAGGAGGTGCATTTTGACTTGAAGCGGTGCTGGTTCAGCCAAGTGAGACAGAGCACAAAGCGTATCCTTGTGAGGTGAGGTGGGAGTGCACCTCACTGGGTACCCAGCAGGGAGCTGGGGTGGGGTGAAATTGTGATGGGCTTTGAAGATAAGGCCAAGAAATTCGTGCTGGCTACCGCGAAAGGGGGGATGGGCTGGAACAGAAGGTAACACAAAGCCACAAGCAGGAAAGATGAGGTCAGCAGCAGTTCTTTGCACTAATTTGAGGGGGACACTTTATRGCAATTGATAGCAGAGCAGAGTACAAAAATCTGATGTAAGCAGCCCAAGGCTTGGACAAGAGCTCTGCCCTTAGAGGTAGGCCTGGAAACCCTGCCTGGTTGTGCTTAGCAGGCATTGTAAACATGCAGGGATAGACTTGTTTCTTAGCCTGGGGAGCTTAAACAGATATACAAAAACCCTAACAGCTTTTAAGTGTGGCTCTCCTGTTTGTACTAATCACTGCAGCCCACTCTCACTGTTTCAAACCTAATAAAATGAGGAAATGAAAATGAAAACTAGCTCTGGTCTATGACTATCTTATCTCTTTGTCAACTACAGGGGTAATCTGGCATTTTAGAACAATAGCTGCTTGCCTACAGTTTAATAAATGGAACTGGAAAATATTTCTCAGAGTGTAGATGTTAACCCCTTCCAAATAACATGAATTCAGCTTCTTGTTGTAAAGCACAGCTCTTCCAGAAAGCAGTGGACAGAACCAAGAAGGCAGTGGACAGAACCACAGACATACCCAAAATATGGAAATCCACATCTGTTTCAAAGTCTTCTCTGACCACTCTGCACCTTTGTTCTCCTCCAAGGCAGAAAATTGTCCATAGAACACAGCCAAAATTTTCATTTAATAATAGTAGTACTAATCATAATATTTCTGCTGTGTTATATGAAATAACTATCACAAAGGAAATCAGGATGATATTGTTTTCTTCATTTGGAAGTAATGGATTTGATTTTCACTGAAAAGCTGAAAGAACTATAATTTTTCCTTTACAGGTGTTCCAATGAAAATGAGACGAGACACGTTACGGTGTAATCTTAATGCATTGTTTTGATGAACCCACAGAAAACCCACTAGCAACAAATCCAAAAGCTTTTACATACTTTTTTTTTTTTTTTTTTATAAAATTTCCTCTGAGATAAGAGTTATCTAATATTCTTAGCAGTATAGAGGGACTATTACAAGGTGATAGTATCTAAGATGCTGTAGAGAAAAACATTTCTATTGAGTCAACATCACTTTTAAGTCAAAACTTCCATTAAGATTTGTACCAACTGCAACCAAGACCTGTTATTAAGGTGAGTCCAGCTAACAGAAACAGGCATGTAAGCTAAGGTAGGAAAACAAAGCTTTTCTTCATGCCAGGGCAACTAGATTGGAAGCATCTTATTAAGATACCTTATAATAAACAAACTTGAATAGAAACAGTGCAGTTAAGATACACAACATAAAAACCATCAGTAAAGACAGACCTTGGATAAACACTGGAATCACTAGCTCTGGAGGAAATGGGCTAAGGGGTACAAAAGTGCTTATATATTATATTGTGTAATGCCTAGCTTTTAAAAGTCTGCCCCCTAACTTAGGGGGCCCTCAARGCTTCGAAAGTGACATCATATTTCCTGGTGATTGGCCAGGTGCAGCTCTTTCACAGTATCCCAGCGGGAAACGCTGAGATCAGCCTCTCCTTCTCTTCTGGAGGCGTTCAAACTCAATGTATGAAGGGCAGTGCCTCGTCCACCTGGGACCCAGAGTT
This sequence comes from Nothoprocta perdicaria, assembly GCF_003342845.1. Classification (NCBI taxonomy): domain Eukaryota; kingdom Metazoa; phylum Chordata; class Aves; order Tinamiformes; family Tinamidae; genus Nothoprocta; species Nothoprocta perdicaria. Next base: position 651,650 of record NW_020455457.1, read on the forward strand.
TGGACTGTCCCCTTAGGGTGCACACATACACCTACTTTGTTCAAGTCTCTGAATATGACTGGTCTGCAGTTAACCCCATCAACTTATTGGGTAATTAATTTTAGGGTTTAAGCCAGTCTTCCTTCCTTCTTTCTTTCCTTCCTTCCTTGCTTCCTTCCTTTGTTCCTTGTTCCTTCCTTTTCCGTCCTTCCCTTTTTCCCTTTTTCCGTCCTTCCCTCCTATCTTATTTGCTTTCCCTCTTGCTTGCTTGTTCCTAAACCCTCTGGCCTGGAAATGAATTTCCAGAGGAGCTTTTTGGGGAGACCAGTGATGCCAGGTGTAACACAACTTGTGCAATGATGGATAAAAGAAACAGCTTAACTGAATAGGTATTGATTGGATCCTCTGCTTTCCAGGGTTGAGAGGTTGCATGTCAGGATGAATGAATATTTTTGGTGGTGTGGTTCTGATGCCATGTTTGAGACATTCCTCTTTGCTCACTCTCCCTCTCCCCATTACCCAGGAGGGCACGATGGGATGATAACTGAGAGGTACTTGTAAGTAGCCCCACTCTCCTGCTCTCTTTGTCCTCTGCTTGGAAGCCGAGCAGCCACTCATAGGCTCCAAAGGCTGGGGACAACCTGTTGGGTGCCACCGAAACCACCTGCTGGCAAACACTCCCTGCACAATAAAAATAATGCAGTCAATTGCTTCATTGCCTTTTAAGTCCAAATATGTCATTTTTAACAATAAAACATGAGAAAATTACTTGTGCTGTTCTTTCTCAAAGTTTAACTGCAATGAAAGCAATATTATTTACAGGTGACTGTGCAGCCCAAGACCCCACAGAGGAACCTCAGCCTTGCACAAGTGTAACTGCTGACAGAATTATGGCCTACTAAAAGGGAATGCAAAATTAAAATTAATTCTAATTCTACTCTCTCCTCATGCCAACTCATTGTTACAGCAGTGTGACACAACAGTCAGGAGGGCCACTCTTGAATCACTTAATACTGGTATATGACTATGCTGCATGGTATTTCTTTTGTTGGACATGCTAAGTCTGAGTGCCACATTTTCCTCTTTTCCAAATGCTTTTGTGTTTTTTTTTCCCTCTTCCTTTTTATTTTGATTATTTTCCTCTGGACTTTTATACCACACAAAAACAACAAGAAAAATCGAAACATATACACACAAAAAGTCCATCAAGTTGACACCCCTAAATGTAAAATTTCATTATACAAGGTCACAAGCAGAACTCTGAATTTATTTATCTTTATATTCATTCCACATTTGTTTTATTCTACGCTTTGACTTCCTTCACACAAAACTATTCCCTCAAAGAGGCAAGCTGTTCAACATATTGTGTTACTAGCAAGAGCTGCCTAATTTTGGGTTTGCCATTTTGCCGATTTAGTGCCCTTAGGAAGTATGATACATATCCATTAATGCATCATCTGTAAAAACTTGTGGATGTACGTCCTAGCCTTTCATTAAAGTTAATAGTGCCCAACCCCTGAATGTACACTATGTCTCAGCACTCGACAAGTTAACTGAGTTCATGCCATAAGCATCTTGTTTTCATTCTCTAAATCCGCAGCATAGACTAGCTTTCTAGGTGAGTAGAAGCAAAATACAGTAGAAGTGCAGAACTGCCATCTTGATTGGCACCTGGGAAAAACTTATTGCCAGCTCTTGAACTTTAGAGTATTCTGAGGAAGATGTCCTGTTTGCTGCTTTTCCAAATACATGCTTAAAATATTATCACCTTAGCTGGTAGCAAAAATATAAGGCATATTATTTTAAGTACTAGAGCAATGAGATGAATGTTCTGCATCTCTTCTGCACTCTTCTGCAGAGTGCTGCTTGCATAAGGTCAGGGTTACTTTTCCATCTTAGCCTGCATACTTAAGTCGTACATGGAGATTGCAGTATAAAATGATTGAAGGAGCTGTAGTAATATACCTAGTTATTCAAGGAAATGATTCAGGCAGACTTTGAGAAAAGTTCATGCATATGATATGATAAGATGGTTTATATCTGTAAACATTTTTTTTTGAAAAAAAAAWTTRAAAAATCTACTATTTGTAAKTAGACTAATAGAGTCCCTGTGATTCAGCCAAAGAGCAACTATAGCAGGAGTTGAGAGTGGATGTAAGCAGCTGCAGWATCCCTTATTACAGTGGGCAAGAATCTTGTATGACCACATCACTTCTATTTGGCACAGAACTTCAGCATAGGGATTCTTTAATAAAATATTGATTCTACAGGGACAACATAACTTCCTCAGCTTGGTTAAAATTGGCCTGATGAGAAATCAAAATAATTTTTTCCTAATCCTTCTKCATCTCTACTGAAATCAGTTCTTGATTGAGGTCAAAATTTTGCTTTGGCAAGTCACGCAGGCTCTCATTAGGATCTGATTGCATGCATATGATTGTCCAAAACACACAGTAGGCAAAGGGTCGAGGATACAAAGGCTGCTGTTGTTTTACTTCCTTTCCCCAAAGCGTGTGGAAAATATTTATCAGTCTTCAGTCTGTGTCCCTGAAGCTTCACTGCTGATGTGCTTTTTTCACAATCCCCCAAGGAATCCTCTTAAACTCAGATCCACGCATCCACAAAATGATGTGTGACTAATATTACTTTCAAGAAGACATGGGTAGCAAGATGACAGTGGCTCCAAAACTTTAACCTCAGAATAGTTTTGTACTCCAGCATGCTTCTGTTGTGGGGTAACTGCAGCCTGTGTGAATATCTGAAATACATTTACTGCTGAAAATGAGGACGTTTCTAGACATGCTCTTGTTACTGAGGAACAAACGTGCTGACAGTCTTAGTGAGTATTTTGGGACTGAAACACTCTGTAGCTGAAAGCTAAGGGAAGAAAATGCTCCATGTGAGTTCGTGGCCCYATGGCATCCACTTTGTCATATGCATATCAATGGTTGTGTCTTGCTAGGCATGGATTGAAGCCACAGATGAAACTGTCACCTGCAGGGTCTGTAAAGCCAACAGAATGCATTTGGTTTAATTTGGTTCTTTTTTTTTTTAGGAAGGGTTTGATACACGTGTAGAAGCTATAGGAAGAGAAATAGCACCTATATGGGAACAAATATTGGAATTTTGTCTGAGAAAATTTAAATATTGCAGCTACAGATATGATCAGACTTTTTTAGGCATCAAATCACAAAAAAAAAAGCCAACATTTTGTTATCTTTTTCTTCTTTTTCTTTTTCTGTGGGGGGGTGAGGGGACTTTTTTAGGCATTGAATCAAAAAAAAAAAAGCTAACATTTTGTTACCAAAAAAATGAATATTTCAGACAGAACAGAAATACATCTCAAAGCCTTTTTTTTGTCTCCATTCTCCTAAGTTCCTGAAAATTGTCATTTAATAAGAAGACTSTAAAGAGAACTCTAAACCATAATTTTTCCATACAGCAAATATTTATTCCAGTTGGCTTTTCTGTGACAGCTGCCATTTTTATTTCTTTCTCCTTTTTTTTTTTTTTGTATTTCTTTATATATATAGTTTTTATTTTTTATCAAGAAAGAAATATTAGTGACAATAATCATTGCTTTTTTTTGTTTAGGACATTTTTTTATACTATTTGCTTACATGAAGTTCCTGTCCTGTTTTCCTTTGCAGATCTTTCACTTGTGTGTACCACGGATGTGTTTAAACTTCTGAAAATAATACAGCTTCCCTGTTGCTTTATTCAAGCTGAAGAGCCCAGCAGCAAGTCACTAATAGAGTAATCCAAGCGTTTCTGTACTGGTAGCCAAGGCACTCTACCATTTCAAGTGGAAATATAGCTCTGCACTTTCTGCTCACAATTATATTTTTCCACAAAATGATTTTGAGGCAAATTATAGTGATTAAAAAAACACATGTTGTTGTCAGTGATTAGGTTCTGACTTATGAAACACAGACTATCATGCACATTAGTAGTGTAAAGAAGTACTGGTAGAATTAGGCCCTTGGAAATAGAGCTCTGTAATTATTAATGACTCCCTTCGCATTGTTTCAATAGGCAAGCTTGCATCAAATGGATAAACAGGTTGCAATTTTTAACTAACTGAAGCTAAACTGCAAGTCCACACTTTCTTCTAAAACAAGACAGCCTACAGCCCAGCTTTTGCTCACAAGATGAACACTGACTTCATTTCAGTGCAGTTCTGTTAGTTGAGCTGTTGCTTTGACCAGTTTGGGGCTCTTGGCAGCCATGGCTTCTGCAGCCATGGACAGGACAGCAGAGCACTCAAGGCGACAGCCTTCTCTAGGCCAACATGATGGGTCTGCGTGCAGCTAGAGAGTGTAAACTGCCATAAAGCAGAGCTAAAGCTCTTTAGCTGGCTCTTTCTAAGATCTCATAACCTCTGTGCATCAGGCTCTTGAGACTGGAAGGGTTTGCAGTGTGTGTTGGCTGGCGGATTACGCACTCCCAGGCAGCTCATCCAAGCACACGGGACCACAGGCTGGGAGCAGGCCCGGGCTGTGTCAGCTGCCCTCCCCGTTGCCGTGTCGTGGACCCAAAGAGAGGAGCACATGAGCCTTCACCCGGGGGTGAGAGCCAGGGCTCTGCAGCTGGGGGCCTTAGCGACACGCACGCAGCGTGCACCCACAAAAGCAGAACATCTGTGAAATAAGCACATTTGTATCATGCGCTTATTAGTGGTTGCCCTAAGACCTTTGCAGACATCCCCCCCCCCCCCCAAAAAAAATATGCACAAAACTAAATATCCATGTATCCATGCAAATTTTTAAGAGATTATTATTTTTGTACCAAATGATTTCTTAATAACATTAAAACTTTTTTGTTTCTCTTCACACATTTTTTTTCCTTTGCAGCTCAGACTGAGCAAAACAAGCACATGTTTAGCATTAATACAGTGTCACTTGACTGGCAAAGGCTTGAATATGCCTTTCCGTGGTCATTAAAGGATTTCTCTTAATCGGAGCCTTCAACTGAGTGAGATTATCTAACTGGATTATGTGAAATTTATGTTGTCTTTCTCTCAAGCAATCCATAGGCTTTTCCTGCCTTAATTAGATTATGACTATACTTTGAATTGTATAGGAAAAAAAATGTCTCATAAAATATCACAAGGACCTGTCACATACAGATAAACCTACATCCTTATATGCTTGGCATGTCAGCATCTTTTATCACAAACAAGGACCTGTAATACTGAATTTTAGAAGCTATTTGTAGGTTGAAAAAAAGAAGTTGAAGTCATTTTTTTCCCATAGAATTTATTATAAATATCTACTTTTGTTTCTAATTTCCCAGTCTMTATATATGTAAATTTCAGTTGGCGGGTACTTCAGCAGTGTTTCATTTTTACAGATCTACTTTTTAAATCAAATTTTAATACTTGGTTACTGCAGCATGTTATTTATAGCCACTGGATGTAGGATTTATTTTTTTGGGATAGATTCTACTTTTTTCAAAAGACCGACAGACTTCCCATCAAAGAAATTTTAATAATTCAATCCAAATATTCACTGCTCACTATGCATTCTTTTTACATTCTCTGAGGTTGCTTGAAGCAATCCTCGCCTAAAGGAAGTTAATTCCTAAAAGTACTTTCTGCTAGATGGCCTTTCTCAGCRAAGCATCAGTTTATAATATTGTCTGAATTATACCAGTGTCTAGTCTTATTTTTGTGAAGGCCTCATCTATAATAAGTGGACATAGATATGCCAATCACTGGTGTTTCTCAATTATATGCCCAGAAAGAGGGAAAAAAGGTGGAAGGTGGAAACTTCATCTTTTTTGGGAGTTTCTTAAATTTTCAAATTTAGACCATTTAGATCATTTTTTTTCTTTTTTTTTTCTTTTTTTTTTTTTTTCCTATACTCCTTTTACTTCATACTGGAGCTGGAGCAAATAGCTTTCCAAGTGTTTAGCGTTTTATTGCTCAGCTGCTTCTGAGAGTGCAGTCTGATACTCTTTTTTTCAGATGCTGGAGTGATGGGTTCTAGAAAAATGCCTCTCCACCTCCACTAGGARAATTCTCCATGTCTGATCCTGATTTTCTAGTTATCGATCCTTGAATAAAGGGTCAGTTTAGACTAAATAATTTTCTTTCAAGACTAGGTTCTTTCTGTTATCCTTGAAGTGATGATTAAGTCATCCAATTGAAAGCAGAGTCATGAAATTAGTCACAGCAAATTTTTTTTGTTCATTTGTTCAAACGAATTCCATTTTATGTACCACAATCAACAGTAGTTTTGGCACTACAAATATTTCATGTTTTTAACAGAATATTTTTACATCTCCCAAGCATATTAATATTTTCTCCCAATAATCTTTGGGAATGCAGGCTTCTGTGTTTGGTGGTCTGAGTCTGCTGGTCACCTGTGTAAGATGTAAGGAGAAATATGCTCAGCTAAGGATTACATTTTCCAGGAGAAAATCGAAAGTCTTTCTATCTTTGTCTCTGAATGTATTTATTATTATATTATTCATTATTATATTATTATTATTACYTGTGCCCATAAAAATATGTGACTAGTTTTCTGAACTTGGGCTATGCTGTATTTCTGTTAATGTTCTCTTTTTTTCCTTTTTTTTTCTTTGTTTGCCTCAAGAGATTTCCATCCTCTGAAAATACCTTGCTGCATAAGGTAAACACCCGCTTTGTGAGAGATAGACAATGTTACGCTTCTGTGCACCTCAGGTACTATATCCTCATAGTGCACAATATGCATATGTGTCTAAGCGTGCATGCAAATGTGTCGGTGTGCACACACATACACACACACACACACACACACACACAYYCCTACATATGCATGTGTGCCCACGTGCACTTACTCTGTAATCTGAGCATTCTGGTTCAAGTCACCATTATACTTACTGTTTTGAGATTTTTTTTCCTTTGGAAAAGCAGAGCTTTCAACTCTGGGTTGACTGAAGTAGAGTTCAGCCTGTAAGAATCTGTGACATTCTGTAAACATCTACAGGAAATGTGTTACCTACAGTTATCTAGGAATCCAATAACTATCATACATATTACTCAGGATAAACCTCATTTTGGGAGAGAAGATTCTCTGACCTTTTTTTTTTTAATAGCACTAAAAATAATTTATCAGGATTTTTTTTTCAAACTATGTGTTTGAGAAACCTTGGGCTTGATTTAAAGAGTGCATTTGGAATTTCTGAGCAGTGAGTGTAGTGTGACCGAAAAATTATGTCCCACGTATAAAAGGATCCAGACTGCTCCGGCAGGCAGCAGACCACCTATGTGGCAGTCTTGAAATTCCTCCAGAGCCACTAGTGGAACTTTCTGTTTGTGTGCCAAGGGAAAAATACTGACAGGGTATTTTCTATAACAGCACATCAGGATCTTCTGCTTGTTCTTCAAAGCAAAGGAATGATGCCCAGTGAGGAAGGTTAATTCCATATCCTAGGGATGCTCAGAAAAACACTATTTAGCAGCAGCTTGCCATTAGAAATGTTATTCTATGAATGGTTGTGTAGCTGTGCACAAAATATCACTGCATGATACTCTCCCAGCATCTGTACTTGTAATGGACCTCAGCCAGGTCTCTAAAGCAACAGGTGATTTTTGTTTTCCACTTTTCTATTTGTGTTTTTCTATTTGTGATCCAACTGCATTATTGGCACATGCAAAAGGCATCTGCAAAGGCAAAACAGTAGGCTGTGATCTCCAAGTACCTGGTACACTTGTGGAATTTGAAACACATGTTTTGAGCTTTGGCATTAACAGAAATGAAAGCATAATGTTTTACATATATTAAACATTCCCCTGGTCTCCAAATTCTGTGTGTTATAGATGACGCCAACTCACCTAAGGGCGAGGAGTTCCATAGTTCTTTGAAATTTGCCTATTTTTCATAAAAAGAACTGTGTACCACTCAACTGTTCAACATGTAGATATTACAACAGTCTCTTGACCATCATGATATGATTTATGTTAGGGTGAAACATCTGTAATATTTTGTAATGATAATAATCTGCAAAAGAAAGACAATTTTATGTATACATCAGAAATACAGAATATATGCAACAGCCAATAAACTTGGCTGATATTAAAATGGAAAAAAGTACAGTATGTTAAGCTTCATCTTATTCGATATTTACAAATCACATACCTTCAAATTATTGCAATTATAAACACTGAGAAGTGAATTGATCCAATTAAAATAGGAACCAACTTGGAACCTCAGCCTTTTCCTTGAACCAAAGTTAATATTTGTTAGRCTCAAAAAAATTTGGATAAAGAACCCGCAATCTGTTTCTTCAAGGCATTTACTTGCTCTTCCTGACCCCAGGCATTCACTTTTCCGCAACCTTTCAGCAGTGCACTGGCCTCCCTGTCTTTGTGTGATGTCCAATAGACTCTCCTCAGTTTCCTACTCATTGAAAACTTTGGTAGGATTTTCCATTCGACTGGAAAGTTTCTGCAGTTCTCCTCTCATCACCCTCTTAGCAGAATCCGTACATTGCCTTTGGAGAACCTCATAGTTGTTAGTCCTGTCAGGATAACTACTGAATCCTCAGCTCTCCCCTCACCCTCATCTACATCTCATAGGATCCTTTATTTCCTGTCATCCACACACTCTAACACACCACAAGAGCATAGGCAGAAGGCAGATTAGGCAGTAGGCAGAAGAAAGCAAATCATGTTTTTAAAACTCTGCAAAAGTCCTCAAATTGATGATGGGAAAGTCCAAGAGCAATTGTGTAAAACAAATCAAGGMATATTATGAAAGTACTTAAAAGCTAAGAGGTATGATGTTCACAAGATTATATTTTTCATGCATAAGAGATACAGCTCTATGGTGCACGGTAATTGGTGTCATCATGGGGCAGATATTATGTTCCCATTCTGACATGGCACAAGAAGGGTGACAAGGTACATGGAACCTAAGTAAGTGAACTATCTCCCTGACACTTCATAGGACTGTAGGGTGAGGTAGATTTGAATCCCTTTAGCAGTACATTTTCTGTGACCAATGTAGAGTCACAGATTTTTCCAATGTACTGTACATGATTACATATGAGTTCTTTCACATTTCTTTTGCAAGCAACGCTGTCATGGAGAGAGTTAAATTAAGACCGAATAAAGACGAAATCGTGATTCTGTGTACAGTATACAGTGTCCCTGTGTATGTGCATATACATGGATACACAGGGTTGTAGAGGTTCTCAGGAGCTAAGTTTTTAATGGTAACCACTGGGTAATATATCCATATATCCTACTGACCACAGCTGAGGTTCTAACCAAGAAGCTCCTGACTTGGTCTTGGAGTTGAGGTTTGGAAAGTTTATATAAAGATGGCTTTGTTTCCCATACTGACTATTTGCTAGGCCAGTTTCCCAATTTAAGTTAGAAGACCACGAGTAAACAGTGGTATAGCGTATTTGTCAGCAGATTGGTGCAAGGAATGAAAGAAGAATAGCTACCTAGTGTCCTCCTCAGAGCTATCTCCATTTCCACAGCCTAGCATGCTGGTCCATTCCAACCCATGGGCCTCAGTGCACTTGCTCTGCCTTCATGCTCAGAAGTATACCCTTGTAAGCTGTGTTTTGTATCTGTTTAGAGCTGTAAACTTCACTCAAGGGAAAATAACATTAACTTTAAGACATCCACAGTTGCTAGTAGATCATCTAAATGATCCTTATGAGTCTTCTGCGTCTTTATATGTCCATATTTGTCTTATGTGTAAGATGATCCATAACCTTTAATGAATGCTTTCTCAGGGAAAGATAAGGAAACATGGAATATAAAGAGAGTTCTGTTAATGTTAGCTATCTAAAAGCTAGCTGCCTAATACTGACTATTTGTCTAGGCTCTTTCTTTAGGCAGTAGAAAGAGATAAAAACATATGGAAAGAATTGGAAGATGAAATGAATCACCTTCTGGTTATGTCCACAGGAGACCTAGGTATCTAGTGTGGCACCTGTCTTTTAGAAGGTTAAAGGGAATCGCTTTCCCAATAGTTTAATATGTTTTCACAGAAAACCGTTGAGATGGCCAGGCTTCCCGAAACAAAGGCTAGAGTTTTAGCTTCTTTATGTTCATATGGGCCTGCTCAGGCCATTTTAAGGCTGCTCTGTGCCAGTGATGCGGTACAAAACAGCTGCACAACAGCACTATCTGGTATCAATATCTGCTTCAGATTTTGCACWTATAAAATATGTATACACACAAACACAGATGCACATACACTTGTGGGGCACAAAGGGAGAGAGATTTTAACTCTTCGTAGTTTCTGAGAAGTGATAAACTGAAAGAAAAKATATTAAAAATCAGAGAGCACTTACAGGAAGAACTGTACCAGACACAACCAGTGGGCATTTCATTTGTCARTGATTCATTCTGAGTTGTTGATCTATTCAGACTTTGCTTTGGTGACCCAGTTGCTTTAACTACAGCATGCAGAGATTAATATCCTCACTAACACTCATGCATTTGGCAACATACTCTTGCCCAATTTTTACTGCCCCCCTAAGGAAATAAGAGCACTGTGTATTCTAGGAAAAAAAACACATTTAAAATATTCATATTTCCATGGTTGTGTGTGTCTGTTGTGTAAGTTTTCCTTGGTGGCAGTGAACAAAGTGCTCTTCTGTGGAGCAGGCTCTCCTGTCTCCTCCAGCAGACTCAGTGTCTGTACAGGGAATTCCTGTTCCTGGCCCAAACCCACAGGCCCTCGGCACTGAAGGACAAGGTCGGCCATCTCACACTCTCTCATTCTCTCAGCCCGATAGCTGATCTGCATGCTGGAGAAGCGGACTCTGAAAGACAAAAAAAAAGAGGGGAGGAGTGGGAATAAAGAAAGAAAGAAAGAACACATGGGTAAACAGTAAACATTTATTTCTTAAAGCAAAATTGTTCTATTTTTGTAGAAATCCAGATGGGCTCCCACTTTCTCTGCTATTGATTAAGACAAATTAGTGGTACCTGATAGTGTTGTTCTGCTAGTACAGTGATAGCATAGCAAGGATTTGTTTTGCGCCTTCCATCTTCCACCCTGCCCAGGAGGACTTTTGTGTTGTTGCAGTGGTAGCAACTGAGTAAGGAGCATCCATAGCTAAACAGCAGGCAGCCTACAGAGAGCTTTCTCTGTTTAGACAGTAGTCAAAGGACCCACGGAGCATATTTTGTGGCTACTTATGGTCAGGGAGGTATGCATATTTTTTAAAAGTTGTCCACTTTCAAGACAGGTAATTGTGTATCCTTAGCTGCACTCTTTTTTTTTTTTTCCCCCTAAGGCTGGAGTGGCACCTTGCATTCCAGCTGGTGCCAAGGGCATGGCATAGCTGCACTGCTCCACAGCTGCAGTTTAATTCCTGTTCTCCAGTTGTTCATTGAAGAAAACTGCACCAGCTCTTTCAGTCTCTCCCAGGCTGCATCTCCTTAGCTGACTACTCTCCCTKTTATGCACAGTACAGGAAACTAAGGGGTACAGTATATGAGGCTCCTTTATTATCCTCTGCAGCTATGCTTTCTATTGAGAGCAAGGGTAATTATTCTATTTCTGTTTCAGTGTCAGGTACCACATGGTTTATGCATTTGTCTCTTAGAAAACATGTTTTGCTTTGATGTTTGCTTTTCTAATGGGTCTAGTTTGCATAATACCTTCTGCTGCAAAAGAATGCTGAATCTACAGATGAGCTATCACTTCTCAAAATACTGATTGCTATCAGATGGCTTGCCGAAGGCCTTGGCTGTGGATGTGCATGCGTGTGTCTGTGCGTGTGTGCACAGTGGGGGAGGGAGGTTAATTTCCTGTCTTTGGCCAGTTTTGACATAATGCATGAACTAAGAGAGCTACATCCACTAGAGTGTTGAAACTACCTGCTTTTCCTGAGCATCACAGTGGGCTTTCTGCTGGCCAAGGGGTGGCTACACTTGGTGAAGGGAATAAGATRACAGGGAAAAGGAAAATAAGCTATGTGTGACAACACCTGCCACCTTCTCCTGAAGTGTCTTTTTCAGCAGGCAACACTGAGGAGTCCCCTCCGTGCTCCACTGTGGACTTGTGGGTGGCTAAGTCATATACCCAAACTGTCCTGAACTGTACACAGATTCACAGAAGTCAAACCAATGGGTATGAAATGGAGAATAGCTACTGGAAGCATTATTATGGTGTATATATATCTGTGTACAATATGTGAGATTCATGGTGTGTGGTGTTTCTTCTTTGTCCCTACATGATACAGAAGCACTTGCTCACACTGATCTCCCCCTTCCTGTGGCCAATGAAATTCCCTGTCTGCCTACTCACCTGAGGTCATTGCTTTCCATGCCTGGACCTGATGCCTGTCTGACTCCTGGGAGGTAACACGGGTGTGGGGAGGAAAAAGGCTCCGTCTTTCCTTCTCTGGCAAAGGAATCTGAACCTGAGTCCACCTTGCCTTCAGAAAGTGCTGACAGACCAAGGAGCAGAGCTGAAGGAGTTCTCAGGGGCATCAAGTTTAAAGAATGAAATCCGTTTTTGTGTTTTTTTTTTGTTCTGTTTTGCTCTCAGTATTTCGCTTGGTAGCTTGATGTCACAGGGGGTGGTTATTAAAATCCAGGGCCGGTCCTTTTTGCAGTGTTGCGTATGCTTCTGTTTCCAGGACTGCTGCAAAAGCCTTAAAGATTCAGAGGCTTACTTCAGTAAATATTGCCACATTCCAATGCCATCTGAATGTATCTGTTACAGAGATCTTTGGGCCAGAAATGGGGTCTGATCCCCAGAGAAGAAACTTTCTCACAAAATTTTTGGAACTTCTTGGCTTTAGTCAGCAGAGACAATTGGAAATACCATGAGAATGATAATAAATAAGAGCAATTTGTGCTGACATAATGATTTCCATCTGTATATCTGAAACAATTTTATGAACATTAATGAACTAGTCCCCTTACTATCCTGCGTGACAGGGATGTTATTATCCTGGCTTTGCAGGAGGGGTAACAAAGGGACTGTAAAGAGTCTAAGGGCCTGATCCAGCTTTCACTGAGGTCTATGGGAAACTTTCTGGTGACTTTAGTGGGAACTGGATTGGCCTCTCAGTGGATTGTTCAAAGCCACATAGTGAGTTAGTTCTGGTTTGGGAACAGGACCCAGAGCCACTGACTCCTAATTCCATGCTGTGACCACAGGACCACTTTGTTCCTTTCAAACGCTCAACTTTCTTCAACTCTTTCATTACTCTTCTGTCTGGAGGTAGCTGAAATTGGAAGCTTACAGCAACAATATAGAGGATCCATTTATAGTGTTTCAAACCTCAATAGAGGTTGGGTCTCATCTTGTGTGAGGTAGGAATTTCGGCAAGACTCATTTTTAAAGAGGTTTCCCTATTTAATACTCTTTGGAGATCCAAAGGTCTTTAAAAATCTGTCTAAATTATAAAGAGTTCTAGCCAGGCAAGTTATCCCTTCTGCGAGCCCTAAGAGCAACTGAAGGGAGTTGAAGCATAGCTGATCTGAACCTGGTAAGCAGGTCAGCTTCCTGAAGAGCATCCCCACCCAGTGAAGTCCTCTCCCCACCAGCCTGTGCCCGCAGATCAAAGCCACATCTGCTCCACCAGCAGACACCTGCCTCACTCAAGGCAACAGCCTCCTGGTTCTCCCTGCCTCAGGGTTTCCTTGGCAGCCTCTCCCTGCAGACTAATACCCTCCTTTCGTCTCACAGCCTGCCTGCTTCTCTCTTTCAGGCTGTGTGCTCCTACCATTTTTTTTTTTTTTTTTAATCTCATTGCAGCTGGGTTGCTTTCCACCTGCTCCCTGGATTAACCCCTTCGTTGTCATTATAAACCAAATGGTGGATGTATGTGGTGGTATGCAGGTGTCATGCAGATATATGATGGCTGAAAAGTCACCATTACACAATGCAAAGTGGACCCTGCTGAACACTCTGGTACCAATTAGAATAGAATAATAAGTAAG